>NC_057797.1:642615131-642788297 GCF_018294505.1 Triticum aestivum
CGATCCCATCTGGATCGGGGAGGGGCCCGACCCTGACGTCGACCGGATCGCCCGTCGCCGCCGCCCGAAGCCACCTCGCCGGCGCCGCCTCCCCACCGGACAGCCGCATCCTCTTCTCCTCTCCATCGCCCCCTCGTCACCGGGCCGCCACCGCTCCGCCGTCGCCCAACGCCACCTCGACTTCGTCTCCTCCCCACGACGCGTCGCCGCCGATCCTCGCCGCCCGGAGCTGCGCCTCCGCCTTAGCCACCTCGCCGGGCTGCCTCCTCCGCGTGTGTCGTCCCCGTCCCCCACCTCGAGCACCACTGCCTCGTGCCCTGCGCCCCGCTGTGAGCTCCGGCCTTCCTCCCTCTCTCCCCTTATTCTCCGTCACCGGCGCCGTTCATTCGCGCGCGCACGACCGTAGCCCGCCCTACTGCCGCCGCTGCCCACACTCCCCTGCATCCGTCCTCGCTCGGGCGCCTCCTCTCGCGCAGCCCGTCGCTCACCTCGCCTCGAGTCGCAGTGCCCCGCCGCCGGCCTGCAGCTGCATCCACCGCAGCTCGCCCCCGACTGGCTGCCGGCGCCCACGCCACGGGCCGCGTCCGAGGCCAGCCCCGTTCGGCCTCGGGCACGGGCACCACGCCTGCACCCAGGGCCCGACCCGCAAGGCCTCTGTGCCACAGACAACGGGGCCCACCCCCTGTGAACGAAAACAAAAAAAAATATATAATACTAATTAAATTAATTTGTTAAAAAATGAATTAATAAATAATAACTAAAATTAATTAAAATGATAATTAATTAATTGATTAAAGGCTTAATTAAATTAATTAGTCTTGATTAGATTAACCTAATTACTAGTTAACTTAATTAACCTCCTGATTAGACTAATCAATCAATGACATGAGGGTCCCACACATAGTTGACCCAGTCAACTCTGTTGACTGCTGACGTCAGCATGACATCATGCTGATGTCATAAAACCAAATTTCGAATTAAATTAAATAATTAATTAAATTCCTAAACTAATAAAATCTTTAGAAAATCATATCTTTTAATCCGTGACTCGGATTAAATTATTTTCAACATGAAAGTTGCTCAGAACGACGAGATGATTCCGGATACGCAGTCCGTTCGTCCGCCACACACCCCTAACCTATCGAACTCGCAACTTTCCCCCTCCGGCTCCTCTGCCCGAAAACGCGAAACACCGGGAATACTTCCCGGATGTTTCCCCCCTTCACCGGTATCACCTCATACCGCGTTAGAACACGTCTAGCTCTGCTTGTTGACCTGTTATGCACTTGCTTGCTATGTATTTACTGTTTCTCCCCCCTCTTCTCTCCGGTAGCCCCCGTGACGATGCTGATGCCCCTGTGGACGACTACGTCACCGACGACCCCTCTCTCTTGCCAGAGCAACCAGGCAAGCCCCCCCCTTTGATCACCAGATATCGCCTATTCTACTCTATACTGCTTGCATTAGAGTAGTGTAGCTTGTTACTGCTTTCGTTAATCCTATTCTGATGCATAGCCTGACATTGTCGCTACATCTGTTGATACCTTACCTGCAATCCTAAATGCTTAGTATAGGATGCTAGTTTATCATCATTGGCCCTACATTCTTGTCAGTCTGCCTTGCTATACTATCGGGCCGTGATCACTTGGGAGGTGATCACGGGTATATACTATACATACATACATACTATACAGATGGTGACTAAAGTCGGGTCAGCTCATCGAGTACCCGCAAGTGATTCTGACGAGGGGGCTGAAAGGACAGGTGGCTCCATCCCGGTAGAGGTGGGCCTGGGTTCCCGACGGCCCCCGACTGTTACTTTGTGGCGGAGCGACAGGGCAGGTTGAGACCACCTAGGAGACAGGTGGGCCTGGCCCTGTTCGGCGTTCGCGGATACTTAACACGCTTAACGAGATCTTGGTATTTGATCTGAGTCTGGCTACGAGCCTATACGCACTAACCATCTACGTGGGAGTAGTTATGGGTATCCCGACGTCGTGGTATCAGCCGAAGCACTTCAGACGTCAGCGACGGAGCGGTGCGCGCCGGATTGGAACGTAAGCCTGCTCTTGTATTAAGGGGGCTAGTTCCGCTTTCGGCCGCGTACGCAACGTGCAGGTGTGCTATGGGCGATGGGCCCAGACCCCTGTGCGCTTAGGTTTAGACCGGCGTGCTGGCCTCTCTGTTTTGCCTAGGTGGGGCTGCGACGTGTTGATCTTCCGAGGCCGGGCATGACCCAGGAAAGTGTGTCCGGCCAAATGGGATCGAGCGTGTTGGGCTATGTGGTGCACCCCTGCAGGGAAGTTAATCTATTCGAATAGCCGTGATCTTCGGTAACAGGACGACTTGGAGTTGTACCTTGACCTTATGACAACTAGAACCGGATACTTAATAAAACACACCCTTCCAAGTTCCACAGACAACCCGGTGATCGCTTTTCCGCAGGGCGACGAGGAGAGGATTGCCGGGTAGGATTATGCTATGCGATGCTACTGGAGATGCTACTTGGAGATGCTATTTGGAGGACTTCAATCTACTCTCTCCTACATGTTGTAAGACGGAGGCTGCCAGAAGCGTAGTCTTCGATAGGACTAGCTATCCCCCTCTTATTCTGGCATTCTGCAGTTCAGTCCACCGATATGGCCTCCTTACACATATACCCATGCATATGTAGTGTAGTTCCTTGCTTGCGAGTACTTTGGATGAGTACTCACGGTTGCTTTCTCCCCCCTTTTCCCCCTTTCCTTTCTTTCTGGTTGTCGCAACCAGATGCTGGAGTCCAGGAGCCAGACGCCACCGTCGACGACGACCCCTACTACACCGGAGGTGCCTACTAGTACGTGCAGCCCGCTGACGACGACCAGGAGTAGTTAGGAGGATCCCAGGCAGGAGGCCTGCTCCTCTTTCGATCTGTATCCCAGTTTGTGCTAGCCCTCTTATGGCACCCTGTTTAACTTATGTCTGTACTCAGATATTGTTGCTTCCGCTGACTCGTCTATGATCGAGCACTTGTATTCGAGCCCTCGAGGCCCCTGGCTTGTATTATGATGCTTGTATGACTTATCTTATTTGTAGAGTTGTGTTGTGATATCTTCCCGTGAGTCCCTGATCTTGATCGTACACATTTGCGTGCATGATTAGTGTACGATTAAATCGGGGGCGTCACACAAATATAAATTGATATTTAACAAAAATTATTGTGAGTTTATTACCTTGCATGCGCCCTCTTTGTTTAACATATTCTCAGGCATATACCTTGTTCCGCCAAAGGACATTCTTGCCTACCAGAACCAGATGACATCTGCAGAGCCGGAACCACCATCTGACGCCCACCGTCAGTCTATTTACCAGTGGAATCCGGAGGATATCGCCAACCAGTGGCAATCTGAGGACCCTTCTCAGTACGACCCCAACTACAGTTTTGATCCATGGGCACAGACCAACTTAGGCCAAAAGCCTAAGCTTGGGGGAGTACATATTTCTCACCGACATTACATTCATGTTCACACACTCATGCCAGTTGTCGATGCTCATACTTTTTCATTGTATCATCCATGCTAGTTTATTATCATTTTCTCGCTTTCTTCTTGTGTGTTTGAAAAAAACTTATGAAAAAACAAAAAAAAATAGTTGTAGCTTTTAGTTAGTTTACTTTCCATGCCTGTAGTAGTAGTAATTAAAAGGAAAACCCAAAAAGATTTCTCGTTCTTCTTTTGCTTGTTGGGAGCTTTCCCGTGTAAATAGTTTGTTTTATTTCTTCCCTTTGGGGGTCAAGAGGAGAAGACCATAATGAAAATGTTGAGTGGCTCTTATATGCATTATTGTTGATCTAACAAAGAGCCCATATTACCTTGTCTTCTCCCATGAATTGAATGCTTGCAGATTCCAGCTTAGTCCAATGCACATGCACTATTATTATTATCCACACTATTCGGTTGTGTAAGTGAAAGGCAATAATGATGATTATATGATGAACTGATTGAGATGAGAAAAGCTGGTATGAACTCGACCTCTCTTGTTTTTGCAAATATGATTAGTCCATCGTTCCTGATTCAGCCTATTATGAATGAAACATGTTTGCAATGACAATTAGAGATTATAGTTGCTTATGCCATTCTTAATTAGCTAGGAGTTTATAATGGTTTACCTTGCGTGCCAACATGCTATTAAAATGGTTGTGATGTGGTATGATGGGGTGGTATCCTCCTTTGAACGATTCGAGTGGCTTGACTTGGCACATGTTCACGCATGTGGTTGAAACAAAATGAACATAGCCTCCACGATATTTATGTTCATGGTGCATTATATCCTACTCATGCTTCCATTTGGTGTTGATTAATTTTAATGCATGTTCATGACTGTTGTCGCTCTCTAGCTGGTCGCTTCCCAGTCTTTTCTAGACTTCACTTGCGGGAATACTGCTTATGCATCCAATTCCATAAACCCCAAAGTTATTCCATATGAGTCCACCATACCTACCTATATACGGTATCTACCTGCCACTCCAAGTAAATTTGTATGTGCCAAACTCTAAACCTTCAAATAAACATTCTGTTTTGTATGCTCGAATAGCTCATGTATCAACTAGGGTTGTTTGTATCTTCCATGCTAGGCGGGTTATTCTCAAGAGGAGTGGACTCCGCTCCTCATTCACGAGAAAATGGATGGTCACCGGGATGCTCAGACCCATGCTCAAATCAAATAAAAATAATTACAAACAAAACTCCCCCAGGATTGTTGTTAGTTGGAGGCACCTGTTGTTTTGGGCAAGCCATGGATTGATGCTTGTTGGTGCTGGGGGAGTATAAACTTTACCATTCTACTTGGGAACTGCCTATAATGTGTGTAGCATGGAAGATATCGAGATCTCTCGGTTGTTATGTTGACAATGAAAGTATACCGCTCAAAATATTATTCATATCTATTTCAAAACCAAGCTCTATCACCTCTACAAATCCCTGCTTCCCTCTGCGAAGGGCCTATCTATTTACTTTTATGTTGAGTCATCATCCTCTTATTAAAAAGCACCAGTTGGAGAGCACCGTTGTCATTTGCATCCATTACTGTTAGTTTACATTGAGTATGACTTGACTGGATCTCTTTTACCATGAATTACAATGTCTAGTCAGTCCTTGATCTTTAAAGGTGCTCTGCATTTATGTTTTGCCGTCTCAGAAAGGGCTAGCCAGATACCATCTTGTTATATCATATCATGATTGTTTTGAGAAAGTGTTGTCATCCGAGATTTATTATTATTGCTCGCTAGTTGATTATGCCATTGATATGAGTAAACATGAGACCTAAATGTTATTGTGAATATGGTTAGTTCATAATCTTTGCTGAAAACTTGAATGTTGGCTTTACATATTTGCAACAACAAGAGCAAACAGAGTTTGTAAAAGTTTTTCTTTATCATTTTCAGTTTATCAACTGAATTGCTTGAGGACAAGCAAAGGTTTAAGCTTGGGGGAGTTGATACATGTCCGTTGTATCTACTTTTCCAAACACTTTTGCCCTTGATTTGGACTCTAACTTGAATGATTTGAATGGAACTAACCCGGACTGACGCTGTTTTCAGCAGAATTGCCATGGTGTTATTTTTGTGCAGAAATAAAAGTTCTCGGAATGACCTGAAAATCAATGAAGATTAATTTTGGAATATATAAAAAATACTAGAAGAAGAATCCACGTCAGGGGGCCCACACCCTGTCCACGAGGGTGGGGGGCGCCTACCCCTTGGGCACGCCCCCTGCCTTGTGGGCCCCCTGACGCTCCATTGACCTCAACTCCAACTCCATATATTCATGTTCGGGGAGAAAAAAGATCAGAGAGAAGGATTCATTGTGTTTTACAATATGGAGCCGCCGCGAAGCCCTAAACTCTCTCGGGAGGGCTGATCTGGAGTCCGTTTGGGGCTCCAGAGACGGGAATCCGTCGCCATCATCACCATCAACCTTCCTCCATCACCAATTTCATGATGCTCACCGCCGTGTGTGAGTAATTCGATCGTACACTTGCTGGACGGTGATGGGTTGGATGAGATTTATCATGTAATTGAGTTAGTTTTGTTAGGGTTTGATTCCAAGTATCCACTATGTTCTGAGATTGATGTTGCTATAACTTTGCAATGCTTAATGCTTGTCATTAGGGCCCGAGTGCCATGATTTCAGATCTGAACCTATCATGTTTTCATGAATATATGTGAGTTCGTGATCCTATCTTGAAAGTCTATAGTCACCTATTATGTGTTATGATCCGTTAACCCCGAAGTGACAATAATCGAGATACTTACCGGTGATGACCGTAGTTTGAGGAGTTGATGTATTCACTATGTGTTAATGCTTTGGTCCGATACTCTATTAAAAGGAGGCCTTAATATCCCTTAGTTTCCAATAGGACCCCGCTGCCACGGGAGGGTAGGACAAAATATGTCATGCAAGTTCTTTTCCATAAGCACGTATGACTATATTCAGAATACATGCCTACATTACATTGATGAACTGGAGCTAGTTCTGTGTCACCCTATGTTATAACTGTTGCATGATCAATCGCATCCGACATAATTCTCCTTTACCGATCCATTGCCTATGAGCTTTTCCTGTATTGTTTTTCGCTTATTTATTTTTCCGTTGCTACTGTTACAATCACTATAAAACCCAAAAATATTACTTTTACTATCATTACCACTACTATCATATTACTTTGCTACTAAATACCTTGCCGCAGATAGTAAGTTTCCAGGTGTGGTTGAATTGACAACTCAGCTGCTAATACTTGAGAATATTCTTTGGCTCCCCTTGTGTCGAATCAATAAATTTGGGTTGAATACTCTACCCTCAAAAACTGTTGCGATCCCCTATACTTGTGGGTTATCACGATGCGCCCTCCGTCCTTGTGGGCCCCTCGGGCATCGTCTCGCGTTGATTCTTTTTCCCAAAAATCACATAAATTCCAAAAAAAATTCTGTAAGTTTTTATCCCGTTTGGACTCCGTTTGATATGGATTTTCTGCAAAACAGAAAACATGCAAGAAACAGGAACTGGCACTGGGCACTGGATCAATATGTTAGTCCCAAAAAATAGTATAAAAAGTTGCCAAAATTATGTAAAAGTTGTAGAATATTGGCATGGAGCAATGAAAAATTATATATGCGACGGAGACATATCAGCATCCCCAAGCTTAATTCCTGCTCGTCCTCGATTAGGTAAATGGTAAAAATAATAATTTTGATGTGGAATGCTACCTAGCATAATCTTGATCATATAATCTAATCATGGCATGAGTATTAATCATTGCAATATCGTTTTTGCTCACTCTTGTTACTAGTTACCTTGTTGTTTCTATATTTTTAGATTACAAAAACTTATGTCTACTATCCATATTGCACTCGTATCACCATCTCTTCGCCGAACTAGTGCACCTATACAATTTACCATTGTATTGTGTGTGTTGGGGACACAAGAGACTCTTTGTTATTTGGTTGCAGGGTTGTTTGAGAGAGACCATCTTCATCCTACGCCTCCCACGGATTGATAAACCTTAGGTCATCCACTTGAGGGAAATTTGCTACTATCCTACAAAACTCTGCGCTTGGAGGCCCAACATGAGTCTACAAGAAGAAGGTTGCGTAGTAGACATCAAGTGGCTAAGTGGGCAATTGAACTTCGCCATGGGCAGGAGATAGCCAAACTACTTGAAGCCGAGTTCATCAAAGAGATCAAACACCCGGACTGGCAAGCAAACCAGGTCATGGTGCTGAAGAAGCATAAATCCTGCCGCCTTTGTGTCGATTTCAAGGACCTCAATAAGGCTTGCCCTAAGGACCCCTTCTCGCTGCCCTGCATTGACCAAATCATTGACGCGACCGCAGGACACGAATCATTGTGTTTCCTTGAAGCATACTCCGGATACCATCAAATTAAGATGAAGGAGTCCGACCAGGCCACAACGGCATTCATTACCCCGTATGGGCCTTTCTTCTTCAACACTATGCCTTTCAGACTCAAAGACGCTGGCGCCACTTACTAACGCATGATTCAAACATGTCTGGAAAAGCAAACTGGCAAGATAGTGGAGGCATACGTAGATGATGTAGTCATCAAGACTAAACATGTCGAATCATTGGTGGACGATCTATGCCTCACATTCGACAACCTCCGAACATACGACATACGGCTCAATCCGGAAAAATGTGTTTTTGGCGTTCTAGCTGAAAACTACTTGGGTTCATTGTTTCCAATAGAGGAACCGAAGCGAACCCAGCCAAAATTCGAGCCTTATCACAACTGGCAACGCCAATAGACTTAAAGCGGGTCCAAAAACTAGTTGGGTGCGTGGCAGCCTTGAACCGCTTTATCTCTAGATTAGGAGAAAAGGTGCTGCCACTTTATCGACTGCTCCGACGCACCGACAACTTTGAATGGACGGACGTGGCTACAGCCGGATTGGAAGAAATAAAAACTTTGTTAGCATGCAACCCAATCCTTGCTGCACGAAGTGTTGGCGCACCTATGTTGCTCTACATATCTGCGACTCACCAGGTGGTAAATGTGGTACTCATCATTGAACAAGAGGAAGAGGGACACAAATTCCCACTCCAGAAACTAATGTACTATGTATCGGTGGTCCTTACACCATGCAAATCTCGATACCCACACTATCAAAAGGTAGCGTATGCGGTCTTCATGGCATCCCGGAAGTTGCGGCACTACTTTCAAGAGTGTTCGATTATGGTAGCGTCTAAAGTACCACTCAATGACATCACAAATAATCAGGATGCCACTGGCCACATAGCCAAATGGGCCATTGAACTCTTACTATTTGAAATAACATACAAGCCACGCCGAGCTATTAAATCTCAGGTGCTGGCCGACTTTGTCGTCGAATGGACGGAAGCTGAACTCCCTAAAGAGTACAACACATACTCCAATTTGGTTATGTACTTCGACGACTCTAAAATGTTAGCCGGATTGGGGGCTGGCGTCATCTTAACATCCTCTACAGGGGACATAGTCCGCTATGTATTACAAATCATGTATACGGACTCCAACACGGCGAAATACGAGGCACTACTCCACGGTCTCCGAATAGCTGTTTCTATGGGCATACAACGCCTAGAGGTGCGCGGGGTTCGAACCTCGCAATATCCCAAATAAATGGAGAATTCGATGCAAAAGCTCCAAAGATTGTGGCATACCTAAAAGCCGTACTCAAAATATCATCTCGGTTTGAGGGGCTCGAGTTCCATCACGTGGCTCGAGACAGTAATCAGGCAGCGGACATCCTTGCTCGAATGGGCGCTAAACGCGACCCCGTCCCGCCTAACACCTTTGTGGAAAGGCTCTTCAAGCCATCCGTGGTATGGTAGGACGAGAGCGGAAATACTAGCCCGGTGCCGAGCATACTCCCAGAAGCCGAACACAATTCTGATATCATCGGGGGCTCGTGCACCGAAATGACACCTTCCACCCATGTAATCATGGCTGTCATTGCTCCATGGACCAAACCTTCCTGGCCTAACTTAACAGACAGGAGCTCCTTGATGACCAAAACGAGGCCCGTCGCATAGTCCAACACTCTAAAGCCTACAAAGTTCATGAAGGCGAACTCTACAAGAAAAGTACTATTGGAGTTCTTCAACGATGTAGATCCGAAGAGGAGGGATGACAGCTCTTTACCAAAATACATGTTGGTCTCAGTGGCCATCACGCTGCAACTTGGGCCCTTGTAAGCAAGGCCTTCTGTATAGGTTCCTTCTGGCCAACAGCTAGAGCAGATGCACAGGCCCTTGTACATCCCTGTGTAGGATGTCAGCTTTTCGCCAAGCAAAGTCATATGCCACCCACTGCCCTAAGAACAATCCCCATTACTTGGCATTTTGTGGTCTGGGGGCTAGATATGGTCGGACCCCTTAAAGGGGGCAGCCACAAGAAGAAATATTTGCTGGTTATCATGGATAGAGGTCAAACCAGTAAAAATGGCTGAAGCAGGGCCGGTGGTCGACTTTATATCCGGCATGGTACACCGTTATGGTGTTCCGCACAACATCAGTACTGACAATAGCTCTAACTTCATAGCCGAGGAGGTGAAAAATTGATGTGCTAACCTGGGCATTAAGCTTGATTACGCCTCTGTATATCACCCTCAAACAAACGGTCAAGTCGAACGGGCTAATGGCCTGATAATGAGCGGCATCAAACCCAGACTAGTGCGATCCCTACGGGAGTCAGATAAACAGTGGGTCGAGGAACTTGATTCCGTATAGTGGGGGCTGCGGACCACACCCAATCGCATGACCGGATACACACCCTCTTTCATGGTGTACGGTGCAGAGGCTGTCTTGCCCTGTGATATTATTCATGACTCACCTCGAGTGCGCATGTATGAAGAGATAAGCCGAGCTCGATCGACAGGACGACCTGGACAACCTGGAGGAGAAGCATGATATTGCAAAAGCCCATTCCGCATTCTATCGACAACAGGCTCGGAGATACCAAAGCAGAGAAGTGCGGGCCAAGACTTATAATGTCGGTGAGCTCGTTCTACGCCTCCGGGAGAAGAAGAAGGACAAGCTCAAACCAAAATGGTAGGGCCCTTCTATCATAGATGAAGTTCTCATGAGAGGGGCCTATCACTTTCATAACGCATCAGATAATCGCCTAGAGCCGAACCCATGGAACGCTGCTCGCCTCTGAAGATTCTACGCATAAGTTCGGTCATGTTCCTTTTTTCCGTTCTCCTCTTCATTTCTTTCTATTTTCTTGTTTTTGTACGATTCCCAGGGTAAGTTCAGATAAGATGAACACTTACGGGGTGGACATCCTAAAATGTATATACCCCACGACACCTGGGGGCTTCTTTAACAGAAGCGTATTATTATTCAGAGCTAGGAGCTCACAATGCATACGTCGTTTGTTAAGATTCACTCTTTTTGCCACTATATGCACCTCTATGACTTAAATTTTTGCCAAGATGGGCTACCTTGCTCCTATGTTTATGCCCTATGTTCCCGATCTGTTCGGCTGGGGCATAAAGGGAGCACCTCTGCGATTGTTACAACCGGGTAATCTGGACCTGTACCTCAGACGGGTGAAGCCGAAAGCTAGCGTTCTTAAGAGAATAAGTGGTCAACAACCAAACGACAGATTGTTACATTCTGGTAACTCTTCAAGCATATAGGACAACTTTTTCCGTATTGCGGACCAAAGCCACGACACGCATAATTACAGCATGCCGACCCAAGGAAAGGAACCCTTAACGGAACTATTCTCCTTGGAAGATGTTTCTTACATATGTAATATAACATACATCCCGAACTAAAATTTTTGTCTGTTCGAGCGCAATGACTCGGTTTCCTGGTTTCCGGACATAGTGAATGCTTCTTTTCATTCCAAATAGTATCCGGAAACACTCCACCATTTTGGTTCAGAGGTTAAAGCTGAAAGCCTGTGATGACAAACTTTTCACATGTTCGAATAAAGGTATAGGTCGATCATAACGTACATTAATACATTAAATGAGATACCTATTCCTTATCTATTCCATCTATAAGACTGTCTAACCTACAGTCTTCCTGCGAATACTTCGCAGCTATCATCACTTGGTCATACACCAAATTCACTGGAATTTCTTTCCCGTCTGTTTCGTGTGGTCCCACTCGGGCCATATGATTTGGATCTAGCTTGGTGAAGAGTGTTTTCACCATGGCCCAAGCTTCTCGTGCGCCTTCACGGCAGGCGGATGTCTTCCATAGCTCAAACCGGCGCCGGGCACCTTTGAACAGGTTTGGCAAGCCCTCCATACTTTTTGGAGGGGTATCAGATGGCCATAATGCCTTCACCATACCCCTCATGGCTTTCCGGGCCTGAGCATGTACCACGGACATCTCCTTCAGCACGTCGCCTTGAAATCTGGATACTTCTTCTTCCGATCGACCAGTTAACAGGCCTACAACAACAGAATCATGACGTTCTGAATTATGGACTAAACATGAGCCGCTAGGGTGGTTTTAAATAAGAAAGGAAGACATACCGAGCATGCCGCCCTCCAGCTTCTCATTTTCTTTCTGCGCGACCGATAACTGAGCCCTTAAGCTCACCACATCTTCGAATTTTTTGTCGTTTTCCTCGTCGTGTTTTTTCTTCTCGGACGCGCTCATTGCGTCGTTTTCCATTTCTGCCAGTTCAGTGGTGACAACATTTAGCTGAGTCTGATTTCTCTTTAGCTCCTGGGATATCACAGTATTCTTCTCTTCGAGAACCTGCGGGTCATATCGATCCTTAAATCGGTTTGCCTCACCGCTTCAAGTCTCAGGGGCTACTGGCGTATGACAATCAAAATTGCATAAACTTTTACCTGTATATCCTTCGAGAACAACTAAGTCACTCCAACAAGTCCGTCTTGAGCGGCTCGGATATATGCATCCATTGAGCTCAGTGTGGTAAACTCTTGCTCGGAAAATGTCAGAGCGTGCATGGCCTCTTTCAATCGATGGTGATTCATCACGCTCTCCACTTTGGAATTCGTGACAGATACATCATCCGAATCCTCATGGGGTGGCGGAACTGGCATTGCATCGGCTCTCATCCTAGTTGGCGAGTCCGGCACCGGATTGGCGGGCATTCGGCTAACAGGGCATTTTCCCACCATCTGCCGCGTGTTTTTCCTGACATCAAGAATAAAAAGAGACTTTAAACAATCCAGATTCGTGCCTAGGCATGTATTGAGGAGACATACCTCTTGAAAGACTGTGAGGTTTCTACAGCACTCCCGTCCCTCTTTCGTTTTAAATAACTACCCTACGTAGGGGCCGCCCTTGAGGAGATACGGTTCGCCGAGCGCCGATCCTATTAAAGTACGGATCAGTATAATGGATAAAGGTGCAAGTGGGGACTTCCTTTTAAGAGCCCTCTGAATACTTATGATGGAGAAGGGATAGGGGCGGGGTAGTCGGCGGTGATAGCCACTTCCGAGCCGTCAAGGCTCGCTTGATAAAATACCCCATCATCAAACTCTATGTATATATCTAAATCCTCAGGAAAGCCAGGGTCTTCATCGCGATTATGATCCTCTGGCTGTGGGGCAGGACAGTGAACGTCCTCGATCATCTTTCGCCATGACTATTTTAACAAAGAACTAATTGGATTAGCATGTCGTGGCAACAATAAGGCAACACAGATAATCGAAGCCTTACCCATTCAATGGGGTTGTACATGGAATAGCCTTCCCAGTTGTTTAAGCCGAGGAAATCTTCTTTTTCACCCTTATACAGATCGGCCAAGATTGTGGCTAGTTCGGCAGGGGTATCTGATACGTCTCCAACATATCTATAATTTTTGATTGCTCCATGCTATATTATCTACTGCTTTGGACATTATTGGGCTTTATTATCCACTTTTATATTATTTTTGGGACTAACCTATTAACCGGAGGCCCAACTCAGAATTGCTGTTTTTTTGCCTATTTTAGGGTTTCGAAGAAAAGGAATATCAAACGGAGTCCAAACGGAATGAAACCTTCGGGAACGTGATTTTCTCAACGAACAAGACCCAGGAGACTTGGACCCTACGTCTAGCAACCAACAGGGAGGCCACGAGCTAGGGGTGCACCTACCCCCCCAGGCGCGCCCTCCACCCTCGTGGGCCCCTTGTTGCTCCGCCGATGTATTTCTTCCTCCTATATATACCTATGTACCCCCAAATGATCAGATACGAAGCCAAAACCCTAATTCCACCACCGCAAATTTTTGTATCCACGAGATCCCATCTTGGGGCCTGTTCCGGAGCTATGCCGGAGGGGGCATCCATCACGGAGGGCTTCTACACCAACACCATAGCCTCTCCGATTAAGTGTGAGTAGTTTACCTCAGACCTTTGGGTCCATAGTTTTTAGCTAGATGGCTTCTTATCTCTTTTTGGATCTCAATACAATGTTCTCCCCCTCTCTTGTGGAGATCTATTCGATGTAATCTTCTTTTTGCGGCGTGTTTGTTGAGACCGATGAATTGTGGGTTTATGATCAAGATTATCTATGAACAATATTTGAATCTTCTCTAAATTCTTTTATGTATGATTGGTTATCTTTGCAAGTATCTTCGAATTATCAGTTTGGTTTGGCCTACTAGATTGATCTTTCTTGCAATGGGAGAAGTGCTTAGCTTTGGGTTCAATCTTGCGGTGTCCTTTCCCAGTAACAATAGGGGCAGCAAGGCACGTATTGTATTGTTGCCATCGAGGATAACAAGATAGGATTTTTATCATATTGCATGAATCTATCCCTCTACATCATGTCATCTTGCTTAAGGCGTTACTCTGTTTTCATGAACTTAATACTCTAGATGCATGCTGGATAGCGGTCGATGAGTGGAGTAATAGTAGTAGATGCCAGCAGGAGTCGGTCTACTTGTCTCGGACGTGATGCCTGTATACATGATCATACCTAGACATTCTCATAACTATGATCAATTCTGTCAATTGCTCAACAATAATTCGTTCACCCACCGTAAAATACTTATGCTCTTGAGAGAAGCCACTAGTGAAACGTATGGCCCCCGGGTCTATCTTCATCATATTAATCTTCCAATACTTAGTTATTTCCTTTGCTTTTATTTTACTTTGCATCTTTATCACAAAAATACCAAAAATATTATCTTATCATATCTATCAGATCTCACTCTCGTAAGTGACCGTGAAGGGATTGACAACCCCTTATCGCGTTGGTTGCGAGGAGTTATTTGTTTTGTGTAGGTACGAGGGACTCGCGCGTAGCCTCCTACTGGATTGATACATTGGTTCTCAAAAACTGAGGGAAATACTTACGCTACTTTGCTGCATCTCCTTTCCTCTTCAAGGAAATCCAACGCAGTGCTTAAGAGGTAGCAAGAAGAATTTCTGGTGCCGTTGCCGGGGAGTCTACGCAAAAGTCAACATACCAAGTACCCATCACATACCCTTATCTCCCGCATTACATTATTTGCCATTTGCCTCTCGTTTTCCTCTCCCCCACTTCACCCTTGCCTTTTATTCGCCCTCTCTCTCTATCCTCCCTCTCTTTCTCTATTTGCCTCTTTTGCTTTTTTGCTTGTGTTACCATGTGCCTTCCATTTGCTTGCATCTTTGCTTGCTAATAATCTATTGATATGGATCCACTTAAAGTGTTCTACTTGGATCATCTTTGATCCTTATGCGCTCGTGCTGAAACTCTAACTAGCCTAGTTGATGGGAAATCTTTAGATGAGCATGCTCATTTTTTGCGTCATCATTTGTCTGAAAAAGGGAAGCTCTTATGGTATCATATAAATATTTTGCTATGCTATGCTTGGAGTCTTTGTGAAATTTGTGATTTTACTTGTTGCTCTAAGAACCCTAAAAACACCTTCCCTACCTATGTGAGTTCAATGATAATGAAATCTTATCTTCTTATGCAAAGGGTGTTTATAGTTACTATGATATCGAACAAATTGAAGAATTCGTCGTTTTTAAGGGTGCTCATGAAGTTGCTTCTTTGATTGAAAAGTATGATTTTACTCTCAATAAATCTGAAAATTCTGTCATACTTAAATATTGCAATGAAAACTTTGCTCATAATGTCTATGTCCAAGAATTTATTGAAAGAATGACCGTTGCTTTGGAAGAAAATAATGATATACATGAATCTATAGATAATGATGATTCCGATGGTTTGGTTGAAATATCCCTTGATGAACATGATGTTTGCTATTCTTGTGGCCATTATGCCAATATTTATGAAGATGAATTTGCTATAGTTCCTTATGTTAAACATGAGATCGTTGCTATTGCACCCATACTTGATAGTTCCTTCAATGAAAAGCATGATTGCAATGATGTTATTATAAATTCTCTTAATGTCAATTGTGTTAATGATATGCAAAACCCTAAGCTTGGGGATGCTAGTTTTGCTATGACTACAATTTGTTGCAATGATCATGATTGGGGCAATTCTTCTTTTGATCTTGAAAATTTATTTAAGCCCCATGATGAATATGATATTGACAATAGTGTTTTCAATATTATTGATAAAAGTGAGTTTGGGGAGGTCATGACTTTAGTTAATGTTAATCCCACTATTTTGGAAGAGTGTCAACTTTGCATGCATGTGGATCGTGTTGAAAATATTTTATGTGATAGCTACTTTGTTGAATTTTCTTATGATCCTACATGTAATTATTATGAGAGAGGAAAATATGGTTGTAGAAATTTTCATGTTACAAAATTACCTCTCGTTATGTTGAGATTGCTATCGTTTCTTTCCGCTTCCTTGCATATGCTAGTTTTTTCTTGCCTTGATAATGTGTTTGCCTATAAAATGTTTATGCATAGGAAGTATGTTAGACTTAGATGTGTTTGTCACATGTTTTATGATGCTCTCTTTGTGCTTCAATTCTTGTCTTTCATGTGAGCATCATTAAAATTATCAATGCCTAGCTTTAAGGATCTAAAGAAAAGTGCTTGTTGGGAGGCAACCCAATTTTATTTTTATTCCTTGATTTTTGCTACTGTTTAGTAATAAATAATTTATCTAGCCTATGTTTTGGTTGTGTTTTTTTGTGTTTAAGTAGTGTTTGTGCCAAGTAGAACCGTTGGGAAGACTTGGGGAAAGTCTTGATATCTTGCTGTAAAAAACAGAAACTTTAGCGCTCACGAGAACTGCTGCCATTTTTATTTGGAAAGTGATATTTATTTAATTATTTTTGAAGATGATTAATAGATAAATGCCTCACGTCCAGAAGTTTATTTTAGAATTTTTGGGGTTCCAGATCTTGCTCTAGCTACATATTACTACAGACTGTTCTGTTTTTGACAGATACTGTTTTTCGTGTGTTGTTTGCTTATTTTGATGAATCTATGGCTAGTAAAATAGTTTATAAACCATAGAGAAGTTGGAATACAGTAGTTTTAACGCCAATATAAATAAAGAATGAGTTCATTACAGTACCTTTAAGTGGTCTTTTGTTTTCTTTCGCTAACGGAGCTCACGAGATTTTCTACTTTAAGTTTTGTGTTGTGAAGTTTTCAAGTTTTGGGTAAAGATTTGATGGATTATGGAAAAAGGAGTGGAAAGAGCCTAAGCTTGGGGATGCCCATGGCACCCCCAAGATAATCTAAGGACACCTAAAAGCCAAAGCTTGGGGATGCCCCGGAAGGCATCCCATCTTTCGTCTACTTCTATCGGTAACTTTACTTGGAGCTATATTTTTATTCACCACATGATATGTGTTTTGCTTGGAGCGTCTTGTATGGTTTGAGTCTTTGATTTTTAGTTTACCACAATCATCCTTGCTGTACACACCTGTTGAGAGAGCCATACATGATTTGGAATTTGTTAGAATACTCTATGTGCTTCGCTTATATCATTTGAGTTATATAGTTTTGCTCTAGTACCTCACTTATATTTTTTTAGAGCACGGTGGTGGATTCGTTTTATAGAAACTATTGATATCTCATGCTTCACTTAGATTATTTTGAGAGTCTTAAATAGCATGGTAATTTGCTTAAATAATCCTAACATGCTTGGTATTCAAAGAATAGTAAAAACTTTCTTATGAGTGTGTTGAATACTATGAGAAGTTTGATACTTGGTATATAAATAACATGCTTGGTATATAAATAATCCATCGAAGATCAAGTCCCCGCAGATGTCAGCCGTGTAGTTTAAACTTCCAAATCTGACCTGATGGCCAGGGGCATAGCTTTCGATCTGCTCCAGATGGCCAAGTGAATTGGCCCGCGGTGCGAAGCCGCCGAAGACGAAGATCTGTCCGGGGAGGAAGGTCTCACCCTGGACTGCATCACCATTGATGATCGTAGGAGCCATCAAGCCTAACGGCGACGACACAGAGGAACTCTCAATGAAAGCACCAATGTCGGTGTCAAAACCGGCGGATCTCGGGTAGGGGGTCCCGAACTGTGCGTCTAGGCCGGATGGTAACAGGAGGCAAGGGACATGAAGTTTTACCCAGGTTCGGCCCTCTCGATGGAGGTAAAACCCTACGTCCTACTTGATTAATATTGATGATATGGGTAGTACAAGAGTAGATCTACCACGAGATCGGAGAGGCTAAACCCTAGAAGCTAGCCTATGGTATGATTGTTGTTGTGTATGTTGTCCTACGGACTAAAAACCCCCCGGTTTATATAGACACCGGAGAGGGTTAGGGTTACACAAAGTCGGTTACAATGGTAGGAGATCTGCATATCCGTATCGCCAAGCTTGCCTTCCACGCCAAGGAAAGTCCCTTCCCGACATGGGACGAAGTCTTCAATCTTGTATCTTCATAGTCCAGGAGTCCGGCTGAAGGTATAGTCCGGCCATCCGGACACCCCCTAATCCAGGACTCCCTCAGTAGCCCCTGAACCAGGCTTTAATGACGATGAGTCCGGCGCGCAGATTGTCTTCGGCATTGCAAGGCGGGTTCCTCCTCCAAGTACTTCATAGAAGATTTTGAACACAAAGATAGTGTCCGGCTCTGCAAAATAAGTTTCCACATATTGCCATAGAGAGAATAACATTTACACAAATCTAATCTGCTGACGTATTCCGTAGTGTGACACACCACGGCCAAGCCTTTATCGGAGTCGTTTCATTATCCCACCTCAGTGCATCATGCGAGGCGGTTTCCTTGGCACATCTTGTTAAAGCAGAGATCGTGTCCCCTTATTCCGGGATTCTCATCAATACGGGCGTGGGTAACCCAACCGCGCCATTGATTACGACGCTTGGAGATAAGCGAGTTTTACCAGGCTGGTGGGGACACATAGTTGTGTCCACCCATATAAGGGGATAAGGATCCACCTTTTCACCTACGCCTTCTTCCTCCCTTGCTTATCCATTCTCGCGCACTCGAGCTCCAGCGCCCAAGTCCGCACTCCCCACCTCAACCTTCTCCAGCCATGTCCGGAGCGGGAGGCAAGTGGATGGTCTCCTCCGTCATGGAGGGACACATCAAAAAACTGAGGAAGGCTGGATACTTGTCTAACGACATTGCGTACCGGCTTCCCGAAAAGGGGCAACTCATCCCCACCCCTAGGCCCTATGAGAGGGTGGTGTTCCTCCCCCATTTCCTCCGCGGACTAGGCTTCCCTCTTCACCCATTTGTCCGGGGGCTCATGTTCTACTATGGCCTGGATTTCCACGATCTGGCCCCGAACTTTGTCCTCAACAGCTCGGTGTTTATCATCGTGTGTGAGGCTTTCCTCCGCATCCGCCCCCATTTCGGCCTATGGCTCAAGACTTTCAATGTCAAGCCGAAGGTGGTGCGCGGCAACCAGGTAGAGTGCGGAGGCGCCATGGTGGGCAAGATGGCCAACGTCTTATGGCTCGAGGGCTCCTTTGTGGAGACCCTGAAGGGGTGGCAATCGGGGTGGTTTTACATCACCGAGACGCGCGACCCCGAATGGGTCACAGCCCCCGAGTTTCGATCCGGACCCCCTACGCGGCTCACCTCCTGGAAGGAGACGGGCCTGTCGTGGGGTAAAAAATGAGAGCTGACCGGACTCCAAACATGCGTTCAAACCCTGGTGGACAAGAAGCTCAAACTTGTCAACGTAGTCCAGGTTATGCTCATCCGCCTGATCCTCCCATGTCAACAACGGGCTTTCAACCTGTGGGAGTTCGACCCGGCGCGGCACCAATCTCTGAGCAGGCTCTTCGACACGACGTACAAAAATGCCTGGAAGGTGCTTTTCAAGGGCGCCGAGGCCCCCGCATCCACTACCGAGGATCGTGGATTCAGTATGCAGCGTCACGCTCATGCGGTAAGCTGTTTTTTACTTTTACAGGGTATCAATTTTTCATAGTTTGACTCCATGCGGGATCTAAGCTCCCTTACCTTTGACAGGATTGGCAGGTGACGTTCGGACAGATCAACTGTCCGGCTCCTTTGCCCGAAGGCCCAGCGGACGCTCGCTTGGCGAAGCTGCTGGTTCCGGCACCCTATGTGGTGCTGGAGAAGAAGGCCGCGAAAAAGGCCACGGGGACTCGAAAGAGTGCCTGGTGCCAGGAGGTGTCGGATCCATCATCCGACGGTTCCGAGGTGCATTCCTCCCGTGAAGACGAGGAGGAAGAAGAAGAGACCTCTCCCCCTCCAGCAGGAGGAGAGAAGAAAAGGAAGGCCGCCCTCTCTGGGGAGGCCGGAGGGTCCAAAAAGGGGCAAACCCTTCCTCCGGACTACTCCACCGACGCCGACGACGACGGAGAGGAGTGGCCACCCAGGGCCAAGCCCCTGGCAAAATCGTAAGTATCCGGATTCCAGAGTAATTCATAGCATTCGTTTATTGCATAGCTTTCCCTTATGTCGAATATGTTTATGCAGCCCACCCAAAGACCGGCTCGACGCATCGTCGAGCAGCTCACTGGACTCGTCGGGTGTGAACTCGCTTCCGACGGCTTCCTCCCCCCGCCCTACAGACGACACCGAAGTGTTGTCCCAACAGGTTCCAAGCCTGGGGGAGGTGGTCCTGGAGGCGCCGCAAGGCGACCTCCCGGACTCCAGGAGTAAAGGGGATGAAACCCCCCAGGGCTCCAAGTCCGGCTCTACGCCGGACACTGCTCCGGAACCTTCAAAGGTTCCAGAGTCCGGCGGGGGACCTCCTTCCAAGAGGAGCAAGCCCATCGTGCCGGTGACCCCCGTCCAACCGGAGGCGCCGGACAATCTGTTGGAGACGCTCCAAGGCGCCTCCATCGACGAGGAGCACCGCACCATTATGAGTGCGGTGGTCCAGAAGGTTCAGTCCGCCAAGAGCGTCCTGACTGAAGCTTGTACTAGCCTTTTAACAGGCTTTGAGGTAAGTAAAGAATGTGTAAATAATATTACCGCATAGACAGTAGCCCTTGATGCTCCGTTTGGCGTTCGGGAAGAAAAGCCGAATATAGGATCAAATAAAATTCGCAGGAGTCTAACAAAAAGGAGTCAATATGCGTATGCAGGCTTCTCTGCTTGCGTCCGCCGCACTGACTGCGGAAGTGGACACGCTAAAGCAGAACCTGGAGCGGTCCGAGCAAGAGCTCGGGCGTGCCAAGAAGCAGCTCGACAACAATGAAGGTAAGAAATACCTTGTTTAAATATATATAAAAAGGTGCAATTGCAAAAAATGACAGGATTATCGTGGCTATTGTAGGGGCCACGTCTGAGGTGGCGACCCTTAAGCAAGCGCTGGTCGAGGCCGAGAAGAGGGTGGCCACGGAGCGCACCGAGTGGGAGAAGTATGAGGCCGAGGTTGGCAAGGTATGGCAAGAGCTCCAGGCTCTCATGGCAAAACATGAGAGTTTGGAGCTTGACTCCAAGACGCGAGCGTCCGAGCTCGCGGTGGCTATTAAAAATGCCAAGTCTGCCAAGGCCGAATCCCAGAAGACCCTCCAGGAGTTGGATGAGGTAAACAAGATAGCGGCGGGTAAGGCATTCTTTATGCAAAGCAAACACATAAATGTGAGTTACTTGTTACTTACCCGAATCCGGAGCTCTCCAGGAGCGTTCGTTGATCTTCCCCGGAGTGTGTCCGATGCCGCCGCATTCTATCGAGCCGAGGAGGGCAGCTCGACAGAGAAGGTGTTCTGGTCTCAGTATGCTGAGGCCGGACACCCCGTGCCCCTGAGCGACCAGCTGAAGCAACTGGTCGAGCTCCACAAGGCGGCCGAACAGGCCATGAAGGGCCTCATAGTTCGGCTGTGGCCTGGAGAGGCTCTGCCTGGGAGCTATTTTGGGATGGTGCGGCGGCTGGTGGAGGCCTGTCCAAGGCTCGAAGTCATCAAGTGCTCCGTCTGCATTGAAGGTGCCCGTAGGGCCCTTGCCCATGCTAAGGTGCACTGGGGCAAGCTGGATGCTGAGAAGCTTGTGAAGGACGGGCCACCGCCGGGGAAAGAGCATCGCAAGCCCGAGAGTTATTATAAGGATGTTCTGAAGGGTGCCTGCCTTGTGGCGGATGAATGTTCTAGGGATGTAATTTTTGAGTGAAAATTGCTCGTTTTGTCCTGTGCGCTGAAAACTTGTTCATATGCGCTAAGCAATGCTGTTGGAATTTAAAATAGTACCTTCTGTGCGGCTGTTTATCAATTCTGAGAGATGGCAAGTCGTCGGCTTCTGCCCCCGTGCCGCTAGTGCTGGGGTGTTCGGGGATAAACTTGAGCGCTCTTTTTCCCATGTTTGGGTCCTTCGAGGGAGGCGCTCAGCCCAACGAACAAGGCAATCGGACTATAAATGCGTGAACACTCTCACTTAGCCATAGAATTCTATAATTTTAAATTTCGGCGAAGCCCCTGGTATTCGGAAGACCGAGTTTGGGGCGCTATCCACGCCTTGGCCAGACAGAGCCGGCTCCTCGCTCTAAGCGGCATAAGTCGTTAGGGACTCAAAAAACCTCTCGAACAGCGACCAGCTCTCGCTTCATCATGACAGTCAGTTTTAGCTTTCTCCACTGAGGTGCTCGACCCATCTCAACTGGGACACAATCGCAGTGCTTCTCCTAGTGCTACCTTAGTCGATATAGCGGAACGTAAGGCACCAAAACATAGGAGCCGGGCAAATCCAACTATTGACCCAAGACATGATTCGGAGCCGATGCATATAATGCTATAAGTTCGGGGTGCCGCACTTGTTAAAGTGTTCGGACTTCTCACACCATATTGAGGGGTACTAAATCCCCTGGCGTATTTAGGCCATACCAAAGTGTACGAGTGCAATATGTTGTTAAGGAACATATATATATATAAAGAGTAATGCAAAAATAGACAAAAGCTATGCACTGTTTATTAAAGAGGGCTGCGATCAAAGCAGAACGATACAAATAATGCGATAAGCAAAAGGTTGGACTATGTAACATGTCCGTTCCAGGGCAAGCTGCGGAATAGTATGCGAAACAGGTATACTGCTCGTGATAGAGACCACCTGGGAGTTCTGTAATGTGGCACGGCTTGTCTGCTTCCCTAGTTCTTGCATCGTTTGTGCGGCAATTGAACTGCCGAATAGGCCTTCCGAAGTGTGGAGTCCTGAAAGTAAGAGAAAATTAAAAAATCGGCAGCCCCTGGTGCGGTTTAAGACGTGTTTCGGGCGTGCCGTGATGGTGCCCCTTCCCCTGTACCCATGGTATTTCTAGAGCGTAGTTATGTACGTGAAGTACAGGTGTCGCATTTTTGCGAGGGCTAGGGTTGGGGCCGCATTGCTACGCCTGCTCGGATCGTGCCAGGCGGTCTTGTTGTAGGTTCCTCCGGGCGCGCTTGACGGTGTCCGGTCGTTTAATGGCCAGACTGGAGAACTGCCTGGAGAGGCTGCTTTGTACTTCCGCTGCAAGGGCCGCCGTGTGCTCCTCCTTTCGGAGGGAGCGTTCGGTGTTTCCATTGACCGTAATTACTCCTCGAGGGCCTGGCATCTTGAGTTTAAGGTATGCGTAGTGCGGTACCGCATTGAACTTGGCAAATGCAGTCCGCCCGAGCAGTGCATGATAGCCACTGTGGAATGGGACTATGTCGAAGATTAACTCCTCGCTTCGGAAATTATCCGGAGATCCGAAGACCACTTCAAGTGTGACTGAGCCTGTACAGTTGGCCTCTACACCTGGTATTACGCATTTAAAGGTCGTTTTGGTGGGCTTAATCCTCGAGGGATCTATGCCCATTTTCCGCACTGTATCCTGGTAAAGCAGGTTCAGGCTACTACCGCCGTCCATAAGGACTCCAGTGAGATGAAATCTGTCAATAATTGGGTCTAGAACCAATGCGGCGAATCCCCCATGACAGATGCTAGTGGGATGGTCCCTTCGATCAAAGGTGATCGGGCAGGAGGACCATGGGTTGAACTTTGGGGCGACTGGCTCTACCGCCTATACATCCCTTAACGCGCGCTTCCGCTCCCTTTTGGGGACGTGGGTTGCGTATATCATGTTCACTGTCCGCACTTGTGGGGGAAAACCCTTCTGTCCACTATTGTTCGGCGGCCGGGGCTCCTCATCGTCATCGCTATGCAGCCCCTTGTCTTCATTTTCGGCGTTTAACTTGCCTGCCTGCTTGAACACCAAACAATCCATGTTGGTGTGATTGGCCGGCTTTTCGGGGGTGCCATGTATCCGGCACAAGCGGTCGAGTATTCGGTCCAAACTGGACGGGCCCCTAGGATTCCTTTTGAATGGCTTTTTCCGTTGACCGGATTTAGAGCATCTAAATCCGGCATTAACTGTCGTATCCTCAGCATTATCGCCGTTAATGCGGCGCTTCTGTTTGTTACGACGCGACCTGCCACTACTGTCCCTGGTATCCGAGTTACCAGGGTTCTTAGTCATGTTGTTGCTATGAGCAAGCTAGCTGTCTTCTCCCGCGCAAAAGCGGGTCATGAGTGTCGTGAGTGCTGCCATAGACTTCGGCTTTTCCTGTCCAAGGTGCCGGGCAAGCCACTCGTCACGGATATTGTGCTTGAATGCTGCTAGGGCCTCAGAGTCTGGACAGGTGACTATTTGATTTTTCTTTGTTAGGAACCATGTCCAGAATTGCCTGGCCGATTCCTCTGGCTACTGAATTACGTGACTTAGGTCATCGGCGTCTGGGGGTCGCACATAAGTGCCCTGGAAATTGTCGAGGAATGCAGCTTCCAGGTCCTCCCAACAACTGATTGATCCTGTTGGCAAGCTGTTAAGCCAATGCCGAGCTGGTCCTTTAAGCTTGAGTGGGAGGTATTTGATGGCGTGGAAATCATCACCGCGGGCCATGTGGATATGAAGGAGATAATCATCAATCCATACCGCAGGATCTGTTGTGCCATCATATGATTCGATATTTACGGGTTTGAAACCCTCGGGGATTTGATGATCCATTATTTCGTTTGTGAAGCATAGTGGGTGTGCGGCGCCTCTGTACTGGGCTATATCATGACGTAGCTCCAATGAGCTTTGTCTACTGTGTTCGGCCCTGCCGAATTTGTGGCCGGCGTGATGGTTTCCGTCTCGAGTCGTGGGGCGCCCACGCGATCCGTAGATCGATCTTGTTTGCTTTGCCTTGTTCTCCAACCTATCTCGCAAGTCCGGCGCATTTTCCCGTGCCTTGGTACGGGGTGCGGCTTGAGTGGAGGGCCGAGAGGCCTCTCTATCGCGGCCATGAGGTGGCCGATCGGCCGTATCGAGTGCAGGTGATGTAGGTTTAAGTGCTTCCTCCTTTAATCAGGGTAGCAACCTGTGCTTTTGGTAGCTCTTGGAGGGGCGTTCGAGTTTATGCTCTTTGGCCGCAAGGACTTCAGTCCATCTGTCGACTAGCAAATCTTGATCAGCTCTAAGCTGTTGCTGTTTTTTCTTGAGGCTTCTTGCCGTGGCCATAAGCCTGCGTTGAAAACGCTCTTGCTCAACGGGATCCTCTGGCATGACGAATTCGTCGTCGTCGAGGCTTGCCTCGTCTTCGGAGGGAGGCATATAATTATCGTCCTCGACCTCTCTGTCTGTCGCTCTCTCATGAGGGCTGGTTTCTCCATCCTCCTGTGCTAAATCTTGCTGGAGGGGGTTTTCTTCAACACTTTTCGGAGTATTATTATCTCCCGTGCTGGAATCACCGCATTTGTTTTGGCGGGATTTTGAGCGGCGCCGCTGACGCCAGCACTTAGGCTGTTTCTTGGAGGGGTCATCCTCCGCTGTTCCATCGCCATATCCTTCTTTTGGGGTGTCCACCATGTATATGTCATATGACGAGGTGGCTTTCCAGGGCCTGATAGACGCTGGTTCTTCATCGTCTCCTTCATCGATGTCCATACCGTCGATGTCTTCGGAGTCGAAGCGAGCATGTCGGTTAAGTCATCGACAGTGGCTACAAAGTGGGTGGTGGGTGGGCTTTGAATTTCTTCATCGTCCGAATCCCAACCTTGCTGACCGTAGTCCAGCCAGGGCTCTCCTGATAAAGAGAGAGACTTCAGTGTCTTCAGAATATCTCCGAAAGGCGAGTGCTGAAAGATGTCCGCGGCAGTAAACTCCATAATCGGCACCCAATCGGATTCAATCAGCAGGGGCGCGGAGGGTTCAGAGTCCGGAGAGGAGTCAGGCTCCTTGGAGTCACGAGTCTCGCAGAGTGCAGGGCTGGTGTTCGGCTCGATCCCCGTTGGGATCGCAGCCCCCAAGGCGGCATCCAACCACCCATCCTCGATCGGTGCAGTTGGCTCCAAATTAAGGGTCAAAGCCAATGCGGGTGCAGCCTCCAGGGCACTGTTTGGCGGCAGAGCTAGATCATGTTCATCGTGACAGTGCGGCATGCTCGGCAGTGGCTCGAATCCGTCGAAGATCAAGTCCCTGCGGATGTTAGCTGTGTAGTTTAAACTTCCAAATCTGACCTGGCGGCCAGGGGCATAGCTTTTGATCTGCTCCAGATGGCCAAGTGAATTGGCCCGCAGTGCGAAGCCACCGAAGAGGAAGATCTGTCTGGGGAGGAAGGTCTCACCCTGGACTGCATCGCCATTGATGATCGTAGGAGCCATCAAGCCTGACGGTGACGACACAGAGGAACTCTCAATGAAAGCACCAATGTCGGTGTCAAAACCGGCGGATCTCGGGTAGGGGGTCCCGAACTGTGCGTCTAGGCCGGATGGTAACAGGAGGCAAGGGACACGAAGTTTTACCCAGGTTCGGGCCCTCTCGATGGAGGTAAAACCCTATGTCCTGCTTGATTAATATTGATGATATGGGTAGTACAAGAGTAGATCTACCACGAGATCGGAGAGGCTAAACCGTAGAAGCTAGCCTATGGTATGATTGTTGTTGTCTATGTTGTCCTACGGACTAAAACCCCCCCGGTTTATATAGACACCGGAGAGGGTTAGGGTTACACAAAGTCGGTTACAATGGTAGGAGATCTGCCTATCCGTATCGCCAAGCTTGCCTTCCACACCAAGGAAAGTCCCTTCCGAACACGGGACGAAGTCTTCAATCTTGTATCTTCATAGTCCAGGAGTCCGACTGAAGGTATAGTCCGGCCATCCGGACACCCCCTAATCCAGGACTCCCTCAGAAACCTTCGGGAATGTGATTTTCTCAACGAACAAGACCCAGGAGACTTGGACCCTACGTCATGCAACCAACAGGGAGGCCACGAGGTAGGGGGAGCGCCTACCCCCCCAGGCGCGCCCTCCACCCTCGTGGGCCCCCTGTTGCTCCACCGACGTACTTCTTCCTCCTATATATATACCTACATACTCCCAAACGATCATATACGGAGCCAAAACCCTAATGCCACTGCCGCAACTTTTTGTATCCATGGGATCCCATCTTGGGGCCTGTTCCGGAGCTCCGCCGGAGGGCGCATCCATCACGGAGGGCTTCTACATCAACACCATAGCCTCTCTGATGAAGTGTGAGCAGTTTACCTCAGACCTTCGGGTCCATAGTTGTTAGCTAGATAGCTTCTTCTCTCTTTTTGGATCTCAATACAATGTTCTCTCCCTCTCTTGTGGAGATCTATTCGATGTAATATTCTTTTTGCGGTGTGTTTGTTGAGATCGATGAATTGTGGGTTTATGATCAAGATTATCTATGAATAATATTGGAATCTTCTCTGAATTCTTTTATGTATGATTGGTTATCTTTGCAAGTCTCTTCGAATTATCAGTTTGGTTTGGCCTACTAGATTGATCTTTCTTGTAATGGGAGAAGTGCTTAGCTTTGGGTTCAATCTTGTAGTGTCCTTTCCCAGTGACAGTAGGGGCAGAAAGGCACATATTGTATTGTTGCCATCGAGGATTACAAGATGGTTTTTTTATCACATTGCATGAATCTATCCCTCTACATCATGTCATCTTGCTTAGGGTGTTACTCTGTTTTCATTAACTTAATACTCGAGATGCATGCTGGATAGCGGTCGATGAGTGGAGTAATAGTAGTAGATGCAGGCAGGAGTCGATTTACTTGTCTCGGACATGATGCCTATATACATGATCATACCTAGATATTCTCATAACTATGCTCAATTCTATCAATTGATCAACAGTAATTCATTCACCCACCGTAAAATACTTGTGCTCTTGAGAGAAGCCACTAGTGAAACCTATGGCCCCCGGGTCTATCATCATCATATTAATCTTCCAATACTTAGTTATTTCCTTTGCTTTTTTACTTTGCTTTTATTTTACTTTGCATCTTTATCACAAAAATACCAAATATATTATCTTATCATATTTATCAGATCTCACTCTCGTAAGTGACCGTGAAGGGATTGACAATCCCTTATCGTGTTGGTTCCGAGGAGTTATTTGTTTTGTGCAGGTATGAGGGACTCATGCGTAGCCTCCTACTGGATTGATACCTTGGTTCTCAAAAACTGAGGGAAGTACTTACGCTACTTTGCTGCATCTCCTTTCCTCTTCAAGGAAATCCAACGCAGTGCTCAAGAGGTAGCAGTATCCGGACCCTTCCGTCTATAAAGGGACGCGTCATCTTCTCCATTGTAACACCATAAGGGAGTTACTCTGGATTGAAGAGGTTGAACGCACCTCTTCATTTCAATAGCCATAACCTCAACTATCGAGAGCTCGGTATGGGCTAGTGACCTGACCTTGCTAACCAACCTTTTTATTTCCGCACTGTCTTCCTCCTTGGGACTTCGGGGACGCTAGTTGTCGGTGTCAAAACCGGCGGATCTCGGGTAGGGGGTCCCGAACTGTGCATCTAGGCCGGATGGTAACAGGAGGCAAGGGACACGAAGTTTTACCCAGGTTCGGGCCCTCTCGATGGAGGTAAAACCCTACGTCCTGCTTGGTTAATATTGATGATATGGGTAGTACAAGAGTAGATTTACCACGAGATCGGAGAGGCTAAACCCTAGAAGCTAGCCTATGGTATGATTGTTGTTGTCTATGTTGTCCCACGGACTAAAACCCTCCGGTTTATATAGACACCGGATGGGGTTAGGGTTACATAGAGTCGGTTACAATGGTAGGAGATCTACATATCCGTATCGCCAACCTTGTCTTCCACGCCAAGGAAAGTCCCTTCCGGACACGGGACGGAGTCTTCAATCTCGTATCTTCATAGTCCAACAGTCCGGCCAAAGGATATAGTCCGGCTGTCCGGACACCCCCTAATCCAGGACTCCCTCAGTAGCCCCCGAACCAGGCTTCAATGACGATGAGTCCGGCGCGTAGATTGTCTTTGGCATTGCAAGGCGGGTTCTCCTCCAAATTCCGTGTACCTGTTTGAATAAAGTCAGTTTTCTTGTAGATGTTGCGCTCCTCGGCTTCTACGCCCAATAATGGCCGCTTCCCCCGTGTCAAACGAATATGAAAAGTCTGAGTGTTTTTACATTCACACCCCTAGCCGCGTAAATGAGCTGCCCTATTTAAGGGGAGGAGGATTTAGATCCAATCCACACCTTCTCCCCTCCGCGAGTGTTCATCAGAGCGCATCCGGCAAAGGTCCATTCCACCATGGCCAGCCGTCGCAACTCCTCCTCTTGCCCTTCCAGCCCTAAGCCTGGATATTGGGAGAGATGTTCCATCCCGCATAGCGAGCTAGTGACACTCCAGGCCAAGGGATTTCTCCCCCCGGCCTATATGGTCCCGGTTCGAGCTGGTCTTGCCGTCTACAACGGCAGAGAGCAAGCAGAGAATGTCCCTAATCCCTCCAAAGGAGAGCGGGTGTGCCTCATCCCTTACTTAATAAGGGGGCTCAGATTTCCAATCCATCCATTTCTCCAGGGGTTGCTGGAGTTCTACGGCCTCTAGCTACATAATCTCACGCCTGCCTCAGTACTGCATATCGCGGGCTTTGTAGCCCTCTACGAGCTGTTCTTGGGTGTCGAAGCTCATTTCGGACTGTGGAAGGAGCTATTTTGCCTCGTGCCCCATTCCAAGAAGGGGTCAATGTATCAAGTGGGCGGAGCCGAAGTATGGCGCATCGCCAGGACCGAATATCTATCCGGAACCCCAAAGAAGGCGTCCGAAGACTGGCCCTCGGAGTGGTTTTATATAGAAGACGTCCCGCTGCCGGATCATGTCCGGATCAGCCTTCCTGAATTCAACAGTGCTCCCTTAAAGAAGCACCTAAGCTGGTGCCCACGAAGCCCTTAGAGGGGTGGTGACAGGGACATCATTTACCTGATGGGCCGAAAAAGATTGTTAGCCCATTCCGGACTAACCATGATCGGGGTTATGGCTGAATGCATTATGCGGGGGGTGCAGCCACTTCAGTATAGAAGCCACCCCATGTGGGACTTCAACGGGGAGGACGACGCCACCCGCTACGGCCATAAGGGGCCGGATTCAGCTGCCGCTCTACTAAAGATCTTGTCCACTTTGTATAAGGGAGAAGAGGAGGAATTTCTCCGCGTCAACCCTCAGGGCGGATTCTCCATGCACAATCCCCCAAGCTGGGTAAGCGGCCGTATTTACTTGTCCATCCGTTTTGTATTCCCATTGTTAAATATTCAGTCTGACGACTTCAACGCAGGAACTGCGCCGGGCTGTTAAGGAAATAAGCAGCCCTCCTCCACAACCCGAGGACCCAGGACGGTCCCTCGACCCAGCCTCCCAAGAGGATTCAGACATATCTGTGGAGCTGATTGATGGAGTGTTCCATCAATTGAGCGAGGACAACGCCTTGGTGGCCATTACGGCCGATTACCCAGGGCTAATCCTGACCCCCCAGGTACCTGAGATCGAAGTCCCAGTAGCCCGAATAGGTATCCGCCCACTCATGTTCAGTTTCCTGATTGTAACCAAACTTTGCAGGGGAGGTATTTAAGGCGGAAGGCCGAACCTGTGGCGACAAGCCAACGAGGGGCCGTAGGGCCCCGCGGGCAGAAAAGAAGTGCAGTCCGGACCGAGGCGTCAGCGCAAAGGTATGGCGCGCCCCTTATCCCAGGTGTTATACCTTCGAGGCATATTAACACTCGTGCTCTTTCAGGACAAAGAGACCTCGCCGGACTACATCCGGAGAGGCTGCCAATCGCGCCTCCACCAGCCAGGCTCCAAAGCCTGGTCAGGAGGCGGAGGCGAACGCAAGACGTGCGCCAGACGCTCCTCCGACGGAGGATGTGGACGGGTTGTCTGCCACCAACTCTGAGGTGGAGAGTGCCATGAACCACATGCGTCGTCGGACAATTCTTCACGATGCTTGTTTCTCCCAAGGGGAGTTAGATGCCTTCAACTCGGGAGATGCGTATCTCCGTGCCGCTCAAAATGGTCTAGCCAGAGCCACGGAGCAGTATGTAAAAGACATACGGGTAAGAAAATTCTAGTAATTATATGTATATACCAGTAGCCCCCGAGACTTGAAACAATTAGAATAACTGATTTAAGGATCATTTGTGATGCAGGTTCTTATGGAAAAGAATTCCCTACTGTCCAACTAACTGGAAGAGTGCAAAGCCCAACTTGAGGCCGCACTAGCCGCGGTAGGGGAGCCCAAGGAGACCCCTCGGGTAATATATACTTCGAAAGATAAGTATTTTGCGAAGCACAGCTTTGGTGCGAATCTGACAAATGAAATTGCAGATGGCGCCGGATTGAATCCGGAAAGGCAACACCTCCTACGCCAGCTAAAGGCTGGTGAGAGGGTGCTGATAAAGTTGATGGGGGAGAAGAACGATCTCCAAGATGCCAACACCAAGTTGGGCGTTGAGCTGAAAGATGTTCGTGCCCAGCTGTCAGACTCCGTGAAGGAGAATCTGCGACTTCGGCGCGGCATATTTAGTAAGTGCTTGAACGAACCGTTGAAAGAAAGTTCGGTGGGGAAGTCGACTAACAGAGCAATGTCTGTAGGTGTGCTAACAGGTCGTCCTGCAGAGGAGATGCCCGGTTCTACGGGTGACCTTCTTCCCGAGCTCTCGCAACTGCTCGATCGAGTTCGGCAGGCGATGCAAGGCGTCGCCCAGGCCCTGTGGCCATCCGTCTCCATGCCCGAAGGTCTTGGAGAGCTTGTGGAGAAGCTAAAGGGAGCACGGCGGCGCTTCCGCTTGTGGAAGATATCAGTCTACCGTCAAGGCGCTAGGGAGGCCTGGGCCATGGTGAAGACGCGGTACTCACATGCTAACCCCAACCATATGGCCGAGGTCGGTCCTATAGGACCCGATGGGAAGGAGATCCCTGTAAGCTTAGTATACGACCAAGTAGAGTGGGCTACAAAGTATTCCCAGCAGGACTGTAAATTAGACAGCCTGTTAGATGGTATTGAAGAGGAATACAGTCAGTCAAAATGACTATGTAATTTAATTGACATTTATGATGCCTTCTAGCCGGATTGTAGATCATTTGTCATAGCCGACCCTGTCGCTTCAGCCTCGGGACCTGACGGTCCGGAGAGTGTCCGAATTCTCATGCGGTTATATAGGAACCGAGGAATGCATGGAGACCAGGCATAGGGGTCATTAGTGCGTGAACAGACAAGTGCCCGACTAGTTATGTTATATTACATGGTTAGTAAGAAACATCTTCCAGGGAGAATAGTTCCGTTAGGGGTTTCTTTCCCTGGGAGGCATGCCCTAAAGTGCATGTCCATGCTGCGAAAAGAAACGCAGGAAAAACGTCTGGGGCATATAGATAAATAAAAAAGATCATCTTTAGTTCACCGACCAAATATTCCCTTAAGAACGCTAGCTTTCGGCTTCACCCAGTCTAAGGTACACGTCCGGCTGACCCGGCAGTAAAAATCGTAGAGGTGCTCCCTTTACCACCTAGCTGAACAATCGGGAACATTGGGGTAAGCACAGGAGCCAGGTAACCCAGCTTGGCCAAAACTTAAGTCATATCGATGCATATAATGGCGAATAAAAGGTACATGCGTAAGTGTGACACATGTGTTGGGCGTGAAGCCTGTATAAATAAGCTTCTGTTTAAATAAGCCCCCATGTTTATTGAGCGCGGATAGCACGTCACTTTATGAGCTTTTAAAGGCTATAAGAGATGGAGAGAGAGAAGAAGAGGAATGTAAGACAGAAAGTATATAAAAAATGGACAGAGCAAGGAGACGAACATAGAGTCCGGCGCTAGGCATAGAATCTTTGGAGACGGGCTGCGTTCCATGGGTTCGGCTCGAGTCGGTTATCCGACGCATTTCGCAGGCGGTACGCTCCACCAGTCAGAACTTGGTCAATTATGAAGGGACCTTCCCACTTGGTCTTGAGTTTGTCCTTTTTCTTGTCCGGCAGGCGTAGAACTAATTCGCCAACATTGTAATTTTTGGCCCGTACTTCTCTACTTTGGTATCGTCGAGCCTGCTGTTGATAGAATGCGGAACGGGCTTTTGCCACGTCACGCTCCTCCTCCAATGCGTCCAAACTGTCCTGCCGATCAAGCTCGTCTTCTCTTTCTTCGTACATGCGCACCCAAGGTGAGTCATGAACTATGTCGCAAGGCAAAACTGCCTCTGCGCCGTACACCATAAAGAATGGTGTGTATCCGGTGGTGCGATTCGGCGTGGTCCGCAGCCCCCAGAGTACGAAGTCGAGCTCCTCTACCCAATGCGTGTTGCATTCCGTGAGGGACCGCACTAATCTGGGTTTAATGCCGCTCATGATAAGACCATTTGCACGTTTGACCTGGCCGTTTGTTTGTGGGTGGTAGACGGAAGCATAATCGATCTTGATGCCCTTGTTTTTGCACCAGAGTTTTACCTCGACGGCCGTAAAGTTCGTGTCATTATTAGTGATGATGCTGTGGGGGACGCCATAACGGTGTACAACCCCGGATATGAAGTCTATCACAGGTCCGGATTCGGCCGTCTTAACAGGCTTGGCTTCTATCCATTTGGTGAACTTATCCACCATGACCAGTAAGTATTTTTGCTTGTGGGTTCCGCCTTTAAGGGGTCCAACCATGTCAAGCCCCCAGACCGCGAAGGGCCAAGTGATGGGGATAGTTTGGAGGGCGGTGGGTGGCATATGGCTTTGGTTTGCAAAGAGCTGGCAACCGGTGCATCATTGGACAAAGTCATGGGCGTCTGCCCGGGCCGTCGGCCAGTAAAAGCCTGTGCGGAAAGCCTTGCTCACAAGGGACCGAGCTGCAGCGTGGTGACCGCCGAGTCCGGCATGAATTTCAGCCACGAGGTTCCGCCCTTCCTCTTCGGAGATGCACCTTTGAAGGACTCCGGTAGTGCTTTTCTTATAAAGTTCTCCCTCGTGGACTTTGTAGGCTTTGGATCGCCGCACGATGCAGCGTGCCTCGTTTTGGTCCTCGGGGAGTTCCTGCCTAATAAGGTAGGCGAGGAATGGTTCTGTCCACGGGGCGATGACGGCCATTATTACGTGGGCTGAAGGTGTTATTTCTTTGGCAGAGCCTCCGATTGTGTCAGAATGTTCGGTGTCGGGCAGTGCGGTTGGGTCCGGGCTGTTATTGTTCGGCTCCCCTTCCCATACTACGGATGGCTTGAACAGCCTTTTCAAGAAGATGTTGGGGGGACTACATCGCGTTTTGCGCCGATGCGTGCCAGGACATCTGCCGCCTGATTATTTTCCCGGGCTATATGGTCAAATTCGAGCCCCTCGAACCGAGCTGACATTTTTAGGACGACATTGCGGTAAGCTGCCATTTCTGGATCCTTGGCATTGAAGTCTCCATTTATTTGGGATATTGCAAGGTTCGAATCCCCGCGCACCTCTAGGCGTTGAATGCCCATGGATACTGCCGTCCGGAGACCATGTAAAAGGGCCTCATATTCGGCTGCATTGTTGGAGTTCGTGTACATAATCTAGAGTATGTATTGAACTGTGTCTCCTGTGGGGGATGTCAAAACGACGCCAGCCCCCAGTCCGGCCAACATCTTGGAGCCGTCGAAATGCATGATCCAATTTGAATATGTGTCGTACTCTTTAGGGAGTTCGTCCTCCGTCCATTCTGCGACGAAGTCAGCCAAGACTTGCGACTTGATGGCTCATCGTGGCTTATAAGTTATGTCGAACGGGAGGAGCTCAATGGCCCATTTTGCAATCCGGCCCGTTGCGTCACGGTTGTTTATAATATCGTTAAGTGGTACTTCCGAGGCTACTGTTATTGGACACTCTTGAAAGTAGTGTCGTAGCTTCCGGGATGCCATGAATACCGCGTATGCAATCTTTTGGTAATGCGGGTACCGTGATTTGCAGGGAGTGAGGACAGTGGACACGTAATAAACCGACTTTTGAAGGGGGAATTTGTGTTCGTCCGCTTCTTGTTTGACGACGAGCACTGCGCTTACAACCAGATGTGTTGCTGCAATGTATAATAGCATTGGTTCGCCAATGTTTGGCACGGCCAGGACTGGGTTTGTTGCCAGTATGGCTTTTATTTCATCAAGGCCGGCCGTGGCTGCATCCGTCCATTTGAAGTGTTTGGTGCACCGAAGGAAGCGGTAAAGGGGTAGGTCCATTTCTCCCAATCGGGAGATAAAGCGGCTTAGAGCCGCCACGCATCCGGTTAATTTTTGTATTTGTTTGAGGTCCTTTGGGATGTCCAGTTGCGACAGAGCTCAGATCTTGGCTGGATTTGCTTCGATTCCTCTACCGGATACAATGAAGCCCAAGAGCTTTCCGGCTGGAACGCCGAAAACACATTTTTCTGGGTTGAGCTTGATGTCGTATGTTCGGAGGTTATCAAATGTGAGCCTCAAGTCGTCTACTAGAGATTCAACATGTCTTGTTTTGACAACCACATCATCTACATATGCCTCCACTGTTTTGCCGATCTGGCTTGCCAGACATGTCTGAATCATGCGCTGATATGTTGCGCCGGCATTTTTGAGCCCGAAGGGCATCGTGTTGAAGCAGAATGGGCCGTATGGTGTGATAAATGCCGTTGCGGCTTGGTCTGGTTCTGCCATCTTGATTTGATGGTAGCCGGAATATGCGTCGAGGAAACACAACGAATCGTGTCCTGTGGTAGCATTGATAATTTGATCGATGCGGGGGAGGGGGAAGGGATCCTTTGGGCAGGCCTTGTTAAGGTTTTAGAAATCAACACACAGGCGCCAGGATTTCTCCTTCTTTGGTACCATCACTAGGTTTGCTAGCCAGTCCGGATGTTTTATATCTCTGATGAATCCGGCCTCCAATAGCTTTGCTAGCTCCTCTCCCATGGCCTGCCTCTTAGGTTTAGAAAAACGCCGAAGAGCCTGTTTGACAGGTTTGAATCCTGTTTGGATATTTAAGCTGTGCTCGGCCAGCCTGCGTGGCATTCCTGGCATGTCTGAAGGGTGCCAGGCGAAAATGTCCCAATTCTCTCATAGGAACTCTCGCAGTGCGGCATCTACATCAGGGTTTAAATGTGCCCCGATGGAAGCTGTTTTATTGGGGTCCGTTGGATGGACTTGGAATTTGACTATTTCGTCTGCTGGTTTAAAGGAGGTGGACTTGGATCTTTTGTCGAGTACCATGTCGTCCCTGTTCACCGTAGAGCGCAGCGCAGTTAGTTCCTCAGCCTCTAGGGCTTTGGATAGTGCCTCAAGGGCCAGTGCGGCTGTCTTGTTTTCGGCGCGGAGTGCTATGTTCGGATCACTAGCGAGAGTGATGATCCCGTTGGGCCCGGGCATCTTGAGCTTCATGTACCCGTAATGGGGTATTTCTTGGAAGATTGTAAACGCTTCCCGCCCTAGCAGATCGTGATAACCGCTGCTGAACGGGGCCACATGGAACGTGACCTCTTCAGACCTGTAATTATCCAGCGTGCCGAACACCACATCTAGTGTGATTTTTCCTGTACAGCGCGCTTCCCGCTGGGGATTATTCCTCTAAAGGTTGTGCTGCTTCGCTCGATGCGGTTACAGTCTATTTCCATTTTTTGAAGAGTTTCCTCATAAATGAGGTTCAATCCACTACCGCCGTCCATGAGTACCTTGGTAAGAAGAAAGCCGTCCACCATTGGACTGAGGACCAATGCGGCTGGTGCTCGGGCTGTTCGGAATTTAGGTTCATCACTGGCGTTAAAGGTAATAGCCGTGTCACTCCATGGGTTTATTGTTGCTACTTGGTAGACTTTGGCAAGGCTGTGGAGTGTCCTTTTTCGCACATTATTTGATGCGAAGGTCTCGAAGATTGTTAATACCATATTGGTGTCTCTGGGGTGGCCTTCTGTGGCCTCCGGGATTAGGAGATTTTCGCCAATTTTGGCCACCTGCCGGAGTATCCAACATGCTCTAAGGCTATGAGTTGGTGTGGCGTCCTCTGTACTGTGAATTTTACAGGGTCCATTAAGCCATCCTTCCGATACGGTTCCATGCCCTATAGAGGGTTTTTGCTTTTTGGTTTTTAACCCGGGTGTTTGGCAGTGATGCACCCTTTTATTTCGGACTGGTTTTGCATTCAGGGCCGGATTGTCCCAAAATTTTATTTCGGTTTTCCAGGCGCTTTCCATCGCACAGTACTTTCGTACTATGGACGCCAAGTCAGTGAAGCGTGTAATATCGCGGCGACTTATGGCGTTGAGGATTCCCTTGTTCGTGCAATTATTACAGAAGAATGAAATCGCGTCTTCCTCGCGGCAGTCCTTTATCCTGTTCATAACCAGGAGGAATCTGGCCCAGTAATGATGTACTGTTTCTTTGGGCTCTTGCCTAATTCGGGATAGATCGCTAATGTTCGGGTGGGTGGGTGGAATTAAATTCGAAGCCTCACCCCATCTGAGGCTCAGAGGCCGAGGAATTTCCGAATTCGAAAATTTGGATTCCTGGATGTTGTCCAACGAATCCAGTCCGTCGCCTGACTCTAAGTTCAGGTCTTGAGTGATATCCTCCCCTCCGTGGGTATCCGGCTTGGAGGGATCAGGAATCCGGACGTAACGAGTCCTTAAGATAGATGAAGGGTCGCCGCACTGTCCCTCTACCACGGCAATGTGATGGGTGACTTGGGGAGAGTTAATCTCTCTCAGATCGGGTTTAGGCTCAATCTGGTCGTAATCCGTAGCGACTCCCAGGGCGGCAAAGCGATCCAAGAGCTCGTTTATGGAGGAGAGCTCCATTGGATCTAACTTCTCGGCGAGTTCCGAGCTGACATGAACATTGTTTTCGATGGCCCGAGAGGTCATCGTCGGCGCAGAAGCCGAACGGGCGGTCATAAGAAAACCACCTAGCCGGAGGGTTTGGCCGATAGCCAAAGCTCCCTTAGCAACGATGCCGTCTTTAAAGACGGGGCGAGGCATCCTTCCTGATGACGACGACACAGAGGAACTCTCAATGAAAGCACCAATGTCAGTGTCAAAACCGGAGGATCTCGGGTAGGGGGTCCCGAACTGTGCGTCTAGGCCGGATGGTAATAGGAGGCAAGGGACACGAAGTTTTACCTAGGTTTGGGCCCTCTCGATGGAGGTAAAACCCTATGTCCTGCTTGATTAATATTGATGATATGGGTAGTACAAGAGTAGATCTACCACGAGATCGGAGAGGCTAAACCCTAGAAGCTAGCCTATGGTATGATTGTTGTTGTCTATGTTGTCCTACGGACTAAAACCCTCCAGTTTATATAAACACGGATGGGGTTAGGGTTACATAGAGTCGGTTACAATGGTAGGAGATCTACATATCTATATCGCCAACCTTGTCTTCCACGCCAAGGATAGTCCCTTCCGGACACGGGACGGAGTCTTCAATCTCGTATCTTCATAGTCCAACAGTTCGGCCAAAGGATATAGTCCGGCTGTCCAGACACCCCCTAATCCAGGACTCCCTCACCAGTTGAAACACTTCTTTAAAGGAGCGCTGGAGAATTCAGGAAGGTCGCGCCGAACTGGGTCCGGCAGTGGGACGTCATCCATGTAGAACCATTCCAAAGACCACTGTGGTTATACCTCTTTGGGAGTTCCAGTGAGGTATCCGGATCCAGCTATACGCCATACTTCGGCACCGCCCACTTCAAATATGGAGCCTCCTCGATGGTGGGGAACGAAGAAGAAGAACTTCCTCCATAGTTCAAAATGGGCCTCAATGCCTGAGAACAGTTCGCAGAGGGCAATGAAACCTGAGATGCGCAGAATCGAGCCTGGGGTAAGGTTGTGCAGTTGGATACTGTAAAATTCCAATAGTCCCTTGAGAAAGGGATGGATTGTAAATCCTAGGCCCCATAACAGGAATCGGACGAAGCACACCCTCTCCTCCTTATTGGGGTTGGGGAAATTCTCAGCCATCACATCATTGCCGATTGAGGCCAATCCCGCTTGAACGGAGACTAGATCTGCGAGGGGAAAGTAGCCCTATGTCTAGAGTTGACTCAGCTGAAGAAGAGGCACAGAGCAACTCTGCCAATCACCCTATTGAGGGTCATGCGGGCGCGAAGAGGAGCCTGGAGCACTGGCCATGTTCGAAGGCTTTGTTCATAGCTAATCTTGACAATTTTTGTTTTGCACGATGTGAGATGGCATTTGGGGATCTAAATCTCCTTATATAGATGTCGTCCGAGCGTAGTGAGGGGTTTATTTGCAAAAAATCACGGACTATTCGTATTCACCCGGCACGCGGAAATCGAAGCAACAACAGGAAGGAATCATAAATAAAGAACATGGAGGTCAGAGCCAGACTGTCATTGGTCGGAAGTATAATGAAGAACCCGCCTTGCAAAGCCGAAGACATAAGTCGAATACTACATCGTCATTCAGGGCAAGTTTGGGGGCTACTGAGGGAGACCTGGATTCGAGGGTCCCTAGGTGTCTGGCCTATTCGAGCATGGGCCGGGCAGATGGGCTGTGAAGATAGAGTGGACGATTGTTCCCCGTGTTCGGATGCGTAGAGGGCAAGATTGGCGTCCGGATGTATTGTTTCCTTCCTTTGTAAACCGTCTCTGTACCCCTCCGGTGTATATATAAGCCAGAGGGTTTAGTCCGTAGGGATTATCAGAATTCATATAGGCTAGACATCTAGGGTTTATCCATTACAATCTCGAGGTAGATCGAATCTTGTAACCCATGTACTCATCAAATACAACCAAGCAGGACGTAGGGTTTTACCTCCATTAAGTGGGCCCGAACCTGGGTAAACATCATGTTCCCTGTGTCCCTTGTTACCTTCGATCCTCAGACGCACAGTTCGGGACCCCCTACCCGAGATCGACCAGTTTTGACACTAGCACATGGCCCCGGAATGACCAAATTTCAATGTGAGCTCTCTGTACCGGACGCCTTCCTTGAAAGCGCAGACTGCTTGGTGCTCTGAGACATTCTCCACCAGATGGTGAAGTGTAGTCCAACGCTGGATATAATCCCTCAAGGTCTCATTAGGCTTTTGAACACAATGTTGCAACTTGGACAAACCAGCGGGCCGCTTGCAAGTGCCTTCGAATGTCTTGATAAACACTCGGGCCATGTCTTGCCAACAGTATATGCTGGCTGGAGCTAACTGATTCAACTAGACCCTAGCCGAGCCTTCAAGCATCAAGGGGAGGTGCTTCATGGCTACTTCGTCATTGCCTCCACCGATCTGCACCGCCACCCGGTAATCTTCCAACCATGTGTCTAGCTTTGACTCACCGGTAAACTTGCTCACTCCTGCAGCCAACCTGAAGTTGGGAGGAATCTCAGCTGCACGAATGGCTCTGCTGAAACACTTGGGCCCTGAGACGAATGCTCTGCTGCCACTCGGATAACCTCTGTCCATCCCTTCTTTGTTTTCTCTGCCTCTGTCAACTAGGACATGAACAGGACTGACCTTGCATCGAACCCGGGCTCTCGGGGGTCGACTGGAATACTCCACTCGTCGTTGTACGAGTGCATGTCATCGTACCCCCCGGGGCACGTCCGAACCACCCCTCGGAGGTGGTGTGGGCACTCGACGGCGGTCATCATGGTGGAATCGAGGATCTAACTGCCCGTGGCCTCGACCCAGGTACTAGTCCCGGTGATAACCACGATCTTCATGCCGTGGGGGTGATCTTGGGCTATGCGCCGAATGAACCGTGTCTGCTCTGACAGACCTACTGCAAGTACAGACCTACTGCCGACTAAACCACGATATAATTGAATGGGGCTTTCTTAGGATTATTAAAGTAGTGCATAATATCATTCACATAATGAGCATCGAGGGTTTTAGGAGGTTGCCCATCTCCATGAGTAGCAAGTACACCTAATTTTTCTGTTATTTCGTGTTCCATATCCATAACTAAAGATGTAAAACAACTTAGAACAGCACATAAAATGTATTTAGTGATAAAGCAAACAAGCACACACGAGAATATTCACCCCACACTATTGCTCCCCGGCAATGGCGCCAGAAAAAGGTCTTAATAACCCAGAAGTATAGGGGATCAGCTGTAGCCTCTTTCGATAAGTAAGAGCGTCGAACCCAACGAGGAGCTAAAGGTAGAACAAATATTCCCTCAAGTTCTATCGACCACCGATACAACTCTACGCACGCTTAACGTTCGCTTTACCTAGAACAAGTATGAAACTAGAAGTACCTTGTAGTGTTGTAGGCTAGGTTTGCAAGATAATAAAGAGCGTGTAAATAAAATCTAGGAGCTGTTTAGATAAAGACACAACTAAGTTAGTTTTAGTAGAGAGCTTTTTGTCACAAGAAAGTTATTTGTTCCTAGGCAATCGATAACTAGACCAGTAATCATTATTGCAATTTTATATGAGTGAGAGGCATAAGGTAACATACTTTCTCTTCTTGGATCATATGCACTTATGATTGGAACTCTAGCAAGCATCCTCAACTACTAAAGAGCACGAAGGTAAAACCCAACCATAGCATTAAAGTATCAAGTCCTCTTTATTCCCATATGCCATGACCGATTTATCCGTGTTTGTGTTTCTATCACTCACGCAACACAGACAATAAGCAAACAATGAACATATTGCAAACCCTACAGTGGGGATCCCTCATGCTTGCACCAATAATAAAACATGCTACTCAAACCAATCACGATCATCAATCAACCCATAGGACAAAATAGATCTACTCAAACATCATAGGATAGACATACATCATTGGGAAATAATATATAGCGTTGAGAACCATGTTTAAGTAGAGATTACAGCGGGAAGAAGGAGTGTTACACGCTGCATAGAGGGGGAGAGAGTTGGTGATGACGGCAGCGAAGTTGTTGGTGTAGATTGCGGTTATGATGATGGCCCCGGTGGCGTTTTGGCGCCATCGGGAGAGCAATGTCCTTCGGTTTCTTTCCATTGAGCCAAGGGGAACCCCAAAACCGGGCAATGGCACCATTGCCAATTGAGATGATGGTATAGGCGTAGAATAGGTTGATGTCCACCTTGTCGCATGGGTTCCCCATACCCACCCAAATCTTGGCCCGATCTTTCCACTCATACTAAAGCCAACGCAAACGCAAGGCCCGAGCAAACTTTTCAAGGTCGAGCACACCAAATCCACCAAGATGCTTTGGTCGACACACAGTAGCCCAATTAACCTTGCACTTTGCGCCGATGATTTTTTCTGTTCTCGCCCAAAGGAAAGTCCTCTCGATTTTGTTCATGCTCTTTATTACGGGTGGCGGGATGATAAGTGGAGTGGCATGGTAGATGACTTGCGAGGTGAGCACCGACTTGACAATGCTACCATGACCCGTAGTGGTGACGTTTTGCCCATCCCAAGGTACCAGCCTTGCGGCAACCTTATCTTCAAGGAATTGAAAATCTGCTCTCTTGAGTTGCTATATGGATAGGGGTAGGCCCAAGTAACGGATGGGAAAGTGAGCTCGGGTCCCCGGCAAGTTATGAATTTATGACTTACCATGTGAATGACCAATTCCTGTCAACTCTCTAAATAGATATAAGTGAAGCAAGAGAGTTTAATTATTTGTACAAAAGATATGCCCATGCTCTAACAAATCTAAGTGAAGCAAAAGAGCATTCTACAAATGGTGGTTTTCTATGTGTAGGGAAACAGGCAATCCAAACTTCAAATGATATAAGTGAAGCACATGAAGCATTCTATAAAGCCATACTCAAAATATATAAGTGAAGTGCATAGAGCATTCTATAAATCAACCAAGGACTATCTCATACCAGCATGGTGCATTTATTAAAAGAAAAAAAAAGAACACGATGCTCCAAGATTTATGTATATCATGTGACGAATAAAAATATAGCTCCAAGTAAAACTACCGATGATCGTTAGAAGAAAGAGGGGATTCCTTCCGGGGCATCCCCAAGCTTAGCTTCTTGGGAGTCCTTGAATATTACCTTGGGGTGCCTCGGTCATCCCCAAGCTTGGGCTCTTGCCGCTCCTTATTCCTTCATCAATCGTGATCTTACCCAAAACTTGAAAACTTCAATCACACAAAACTTAACAAAACCTTCATGAGATCCGTTAGTATAATAAAGCAAATTACCACTTTAAGTACTATTGAAAACTCATTCATATTTTATTTTTGCATTGTAGCTACTATAACATAACTTTTCCATGGCTTATACCACTGATACAATCGATAGTTTCATAAAAACGAGCAAAACAATGCGTTAAAAACAGAATATGTCTTAAACGGGACAGTCTATAGTAATCTAAACATCTACCATACTTCTGTAACTCCAAAATTTCTGAAAAATTAGGACAAAATAAAAAAAATTGTATAGAAGTACTGTGCAAAAAGTTTCAGAAGCCTTTGACTTTTTAGTAAAAAAAATGAAAATTCACGCTCTACAGCCAAAGTTTCTGTTTTTGCACTGCACAAACCAAACAATCAATCTAATCGTCCTAAAGGAAAATCTTGGCACATTATTTTTATAATACAATGGATTTATACAAGGGGATAATTATTTTTGTTGAAAAGTTTCTATAATCAAGGTTCACAAAGTTTCCATGGGCATGAACAAAGTTCAAGGCTAGCTCCCATTTCAACGATGCTCGTCTTTCTTACTTTCACTTTTCTTTTTGAAAAAGTTTTAGGTTCCCAATTTATTTTTTGTTTTTAAACTTTTTAAAAGCACTCAGCAGAAATAAATGACTCTCTTAAACTTCTGGTTTGTCTCCCTGGCAGCACTTTCTTTAAATCCATTAAGCTAGGCATAAAGTGCTCAAGTAATGGATCCACCCGGATCCCAAGGTATACCAAAGCCAATTTTAATTAACAATGATTTGTGATTTAGTAGTGAGCACAAAGTAACATATATCATGCAACATCGAAGTCTAACTCTCTTCCTATGCATCGTCATGTCATAAAAGAACAATTCATGCACACAAAGTAAAGGCCAATGCATAGTATAAACAGTTTCTTGCAATTTTATTGTATTGGAAACACAGAGAGGCGGAGATGTAGTTCCTCTCTCATAATAATTGCAAGTAGGAGCAGCAAGCACATGCATATTATATTTATCAAAATCATCATGTGCAATAGTAAAACGCAACCCATCAATATAATCCTTAATAAGCGCAAAGTTGTCCGATATAGTGTAGTTGCAAAAATGCAAAAAGATAATAGGACTATCATGCATGGGTGCAATAGCAACAATTTCATGTTTAACATAAGGAACTATAGCAAGTTCATCTCCATAATCATAATTCATATTGGCATCATGGCCACAAGCATAGAAAGCATCAATTTCATCAAAAAGAGATATTTCAAACGAACCAAAGGGATCATAGCAATTATCATAGCAATCATCCTTCTGTAAGCACGAAGGGAAATTAAACAATGTATGGGATAAAGAGTTAGTCTCATTAGAAGGTGGGCATAGGTGATCAATCTGCTCTTCCTCCTTTTGTTCTTCGCTCTCCTCCTCATCTTTTTCATCTAATGAGCTCATAGTGTCATCAATTTCTTCTTCCATAGTTTCCTGCAAAATATTAGTCTCTTCTCGGACAGCGGAGACCTTCTCAATAAATGCATCAATATTGGCATTGTATTTATAATTCAAATAGCAATATTTAAGTATAGCAAGATTTTTAGATCTATAAACAGCATCATCATAATTTTCATACTCTTCAAACAAACATTTAATTTCACAAGCACCCTTAAAAGCAAAAAATTCTTCTATTCGTTCCACATCATAGTAATCGTATATACCATTAGCATAAGAAGCCAAGGTTTTATTATCCTTAAATTTACATGAAAAGGGTAGGTGTGGAGCCTTCATCCTAGAGCAACAAGTATAATCATATCTCAAGTATAGATCTCGAGCATACCAATGCAACATATAAATTTGATCCCATAATAGTTTCCCTTTTTGAGTTAAGCGATAACCCTAAAGTATTCACATTGATCCAATGTGTCTCCCATTACATAATTGAATGGGGCTTTCTCAGGATTATTAAAGTAGTGCATAATATCTTTCACATAATGAGCATCGAGGGTTTTAGGAGGTCCCCCATCTCCATGAGTAGCAAGTACACCTATTTTTCGTATTTAGTGTTCTATATCCATAACTAAAGATATACAACAACTTAGAACAGGCAAATAAAATCTATTAAGTGATAAAGCAAACAAGCACACACGAGAATATTCACCCCATGCTATTGCTCCCCGGCAACGACGCCAGAAAAAGGTCTTGATAACCCACAAGTATAGGGGATCGGTTGTAACCTCAATAAGTAAGAATGCCGAACCCAACGATGAGCTAAAGGTAGAATAAATATTCCCTCAAGTTCTATCGACCACCGAAACAACTCTACGCACGCTTAACATTCGCTTTACCTAGAACAAGTATAAAACTAGAAGTACCTTGTAGGTGTTGTAGGCTAGGTTTGCATGATAATAAAGAGCATGTAAATAAAATCTAGGGGGTGCTTAGATAATACACAACTAAGTTAGTTTTAGTAGAGAGTTTTTTGTCACAAGAAAGTTATTTGTCCCCAGGCAATCGATAACTAGACCGGTAATCATTATTGCAATTTTATATGAGGGAGAGGCATAAGCTAACATACTTTCTCTTCTTGGATCATATGCACTTATGATTGGAACTCTAGCAAGCATCCGCAACTACTAAAGATCATTAAGGTAAAACCCAACCATAGCATTAAAGTATCAAGTCCTCTTTATTCCCATACACCATGACCCACTTATTCGTGTTTGTGTTTCTATCACTCACGCAACACAGACAGTAAGCAAACCATGAACATATTGTAAACCCTACAGAGGGGATCCCTCTTGCTTGCGAGACATGAAGAGCACCATAGGACAACACCTATAATAAAACATGCAACTCAAACCAATCACGATCATCAATCAACCCATAGGACAAAACGGATCTACTCAAACATCATAGGATAGCCATACATCATTGGGAAATAATATATAGCGTTGAGCACCATGTTTAAGTAAAGATTACAGCGGGAAGAAGGAGTGTTACACTGCTGCGTAGAGGGGGAGAGAGTTGGTGATCACAGCGGCGAAGTTGTTGGTGTAGATTGCGGTCACGATGATGGCCCCGGCGGCATTCCGGCGCCACCGGGAGAGAGGGGGAGAGAGTCCTCCCCTTCTTCTTGTTGTTCCTTGACCTTCCCCCTAGATGGGAGAAGGGCTTCCCCTCTGGTTCTTGGCTTCCATGGCGGCGGAGGGGCGGGAGCCTCTCCGAGATTGGATCTCTCTCTCTCCCTGTTTCCTTCTGTTTCTGCGCTCCCAGATTTTGGCCTTTCACTGTTTCTTAAATTCTCGGAGATCCGTAACTTCAATTGGGCTGAAATTTTAACAACATTTTTATCCATATATTAGCTTTCTTGTGGCAAAAGAAGGACACCAACCGCCTTACGGAGTGGCCACAAGGACCAGGGGCGTGCCCTGCCCCCTGGGGCGCGCCCTCTGTCCTTGTGGGCCCTAAGGGAGTCCTGGACTAAGGGGTCCTCGGGCGTCTGGTCTGTTGGACATGGGCCAGACTATTGGGCCATGAAGATACAAGACTAAAGATTCTCTCACCCGTGTCTAGATGGGACTCTCCTTGGTGTGGATGGCAAGCTTGTTGGATCACGGGTTCCGGCAAAACCCTCAAGGTTCGAACACTGGGGTGCGCGCGAAGATCTCCCCTACCGATCCATGTCCTAGCTTTGCTAAGATCTTACGGGCTAACTCGACGAACTCGCAACACAAAGAACACAAGATTTATACTGGTTGGGGCCACCGTTGTGGTGTAATACCCTACTCCATTGTGGTGTGGTGGATTGCCTCTTGGGCTGAGGATGAACAGTACAAGAGGAAGAACAGCCTCCTGAGGAGAGGTGTTCTTGTCCTCGGGGAACTTGTGGTTGTTCTGGTCTCTCTCGATCCATCCGTCCCCCTAGCTATGGTGGTGGCTAGTTGATACGTCTCCGTCATATCTACAATTTTTTATTGTTCCATGCCAATATTATTCAACTTTCATATACTTTTGGCAACTTTTTATACTATTTTTGGGACTAACATATTGATCCAGTGCACAGTGCCAGTTCCTGTTTGTTGCATGTTTTTTGTTTCGTAGAATATCCATATCAAACGGAGTCCGGATGGGATAAAAACTAACGGAGATTTTTTTGGAATATATATGATTTTTGGGAAGAAAAATCCATGCGAGACGATGCCTGAGGGGGCCACGAGGCACGGGGGTGCGCCCCTGACCCTCGTGGCCACCCCGTAAGGAGGTTGGTGCCCTTCTTTATCCGCAAGAAAGCTAATATCCGGATAGATATCATGTTAAAATTTCAGCCCAATCGGAGTTACGGATCTCCGGGAATATAAGAAACGGTGAAAAGGAAGAATCTGAGAACGTAGAAACAGAGAGAGACAGAGAGACAGATCCAATCTCGGAGTGGCTCTCACCCCTCCCATGCCATGGAGACGAAGTACCAGAGGGTAAACCCTTCTCCCATCTAGGGAGGAGGTCAAGGAAGAAGAAGAAGGAGGGGGCTCTCTCCCCCTCGCTTCCGGTGGCGCCGGAGTGCCACCGGGGGCCATCATCATCACTGCAATCTTCACCAACAACTTCACCGCCATCATCACCAACTCTTACCCCCTCTATGCAGTAGTGTAAACCCTCTTTTACCCGATGTAATCTCTACTTAAACATGGTGCTCAACGTTATATATTATTTCCCAATGATGTATGGCTATCCTATGATGTTTGAGTAGATCCGTTTTGTCCTATGGGTTATTTGATGATCGTGATTGGTTTGAGTTGCATGTTTTATTATTGGTGCTGTCCTATGGTACTCTCCGTGTCGTGCAAGCATGAGGGATTCCCGCAGTAGGGTTTTCTATATGTTCATGATTTTCTTATGGTGGGTGGCGTGAGTGATAGAAGCACAGACCCGAGTAAGTAGGTTGTTTGCGTATGGGATAATGAGGACTTGATACTTTAATGCTATGGTTGGGTTTTACCTTAATGATCTTTAGTAGTTGCGGATGCATGCTAGAGTTCCAATCATAAGTGCATATGATCCAAGTAGAGAAAGTATGTTAGCTTATGCCTCTCCCTCAAATAAAATTGCAATAGTGATTACCGGTCTAGTTATCGATTGCCTAGGGACAAATAACTTTCTCGTAACAACAAGCTCATTACTAAAACTAACTTAGTTGTGTCTTTATCTAAACATCCCCTACTTTTATTTACGTACTCTTTATTATCTTGTAAACCTATCCAACAACACCTGCAAAGTACTTCTAGTTTCATACTTGTTCTAGGTAAAGCGAACGTTAAGCATGCGTAGAGTTGTATCGGTGGTCGATAGAACTTGAGGGAATATTTGTTCTGACTTTAGCTCTTCGTTGGGTTTGACACTCTTACTTAACGAAAAATATTGTGATCCCCTATACTTGTGGGTTATCAAGACCTTTTTCTGGCGCCGTTGCCAGGGAGCAATAGCGTGGGGTGAATATTCTCGTGTGTGCTTGTTTGCTTTATCACTAAGTAATTTTTATTTGCTGTTCTTAGTTGTTTTCTATCTTTAGTTATGGGTAGGAAACGTAAAATACCAAAAAATAGTTGTACGTACTAAACCAATGGTTGAAGAACCACTCAAAATATATCACACTGCTGGAGCTTATTACTTGGATCATCTTTGATCCCTATGTGCTCGTGCTGAAACGCCAACTAGCTTAGTTGAGGGAAAATCTTTATATGAGCATGCTTGTTATGTGCGACACCGAATATCTGAAAAAGGGAAAATTTTACTGGGTCAAATTCATCATTTGCAATGCTATGCTTGGAATTTATGCGAAATATATGATATTACTTGTTGTTCTGAAAACCCTAAGAAACACCTTCCCTATCAATGTGAGTTTAGTGATAATGGAATCGTATCTTCGTGTGCTAAGGGTCTTTATAGTTAATATGATGTTCAACAAATTGAAGAATTTGTTGCTTTTAAGGGTGCTTACGAAATTGCTTCTTTGATTGAAACATATGATGCTACTCTTTACAAATCTGAAAAATTTGACATACTTAACTATTGCTATGATAATTGTGCTTCTAATGCCTATGTTGAACCATATATTGAGGACTACCCCGCTGTCCAAGAAGAGACTAATATTTTGCAGGAGTCTATGGAAGAAGAAATTGATGAAACTGTGAGCTCATTGGATGAAAAAGATGAGGAGGAGAGCGAAGAACAAAAGGAGGAAGAGCGGATTAGCTACCCGTGCCCACCTTCTAATGAGAGTAACTCTTCAAATCATACATTGTTTAATTTCCCTTCGTACTTACCGAAGGATGATTGCTATGATTATTGTTATGACCCCTTTGATTCTCTTGAAATATCCCTTTTTGATGATGCTTGATATGCTTGTGGCCAAGATGCCAATATGAATTATGCTTATGGAGATGAACTTACTATAGTTCCTTATGTTAAACATGAAATTGTTGCTATTGCACCCACGCATGATAGTCCTATTATCTTTTTGAATTCTCCCGACTACACTATATCGGAGAAGCTTGCACTTATTAAGGATTATATTGATGGGTTGCCTTTTACTACTACACATGATGATTTTTATGAGTATAATATGCATGTGCTTGCTGCTCCTACTTGCAATTATTATGAGAGAGGAACTATATATCCACCTCTCTATGTTTCCCACATGACAAAATTGCAAGAAACTATTTATACTATGCATTGGCCTTTACCATGTGTGTGTGAATTGTTCTTTTATGACATGCCGATGCATAGGAAGAGAGTTAGACTTCATTGTTACATGATATATGTTAATTTGTGCTCACTACTAAATTACAAATCATTGTTAATTAAAATTGGCTTTGATATACCTTGGGATCCGGGTGGATTCACTACTTGAGCACTTTATGCCTAGCTTAATGGCTTTAAAGAAAGCGCTGCCAGGGAGACAACCCAGAAGTTTTAGAGAGTCATTTATTTCTGTTGAGTGCTTTCATATAGTTTAAAAACAACAAAAATAAAGAGGGGAATCCAAAACTTTTTCAAAAAGGAAAGTGAAAGTGAGAAAGACAAGAATTGTTGAAGTGGGAGAGCTCCTTGAACTTTGTTCATGCTCACGGCAACTTTGTGAATCTTGATTACAGAAACTTTCCAACAAAAATAATTAGCCCCTTGTACAATTCCATTTTATTATAAAAATAATGTGCCAAGGTTTGCCTTTAGGATGTTTACATTTGCTTGATGGTTTGTACGGTGCAGGACAGAAACTTTGGCTGTAGTGCATGATTTTACATTTTTAGCTGGAACATCAAATGGTTCTGATTCGTTTTGCACTTTCTTCCTATAATTTTTTTTATTTTTCCTAATTTTGTTAGAATTTTTCAAGTATCAGAAGTATGGTGAATGTTCAGATTATTGCAGACTGTTCAGTTTTAGACAGATTCTGTTTTTGATGCATAGTTTGCTTGTTTTGATGAAACTATCGATTCATATCAGTGGATTAAGCCATGAAAAAGTTATACTACAGTAGACAAAATGCAAAAAAATATGAATTGGTTTGGAACAGTACTTAGAGTGGTGATTTGCTTTATTATACTAACGGATCTTACCAAGTTTTCTCTTGAAGTTTTGTGTGGATGAAGTGCTCGATGATCAAGAAGGTCTCGATGTGAGAAGAAGGAAGAGAGGCAAGAGCTCAAGCTTGGGGATGCCCAAGGCACCCCAAGTAAATATTCAAGGAGACTCAAGCGTCTAAGCTTGGGGATGCCCCGGAAGGCATCCCCTCTTTCTTCAACAAATATCGGTATGTTTTCGGATTCGTTTCCTTCATGTGATATGTGTAAATCTTGGAGCGACCTTTGCATTTAGCTTTCATTTTTCTTTTACGCGCCATGCTGGTATGAGATAGTCCTTGGTTGATTTATAGAATGCTCTTTGCACTTCACCTATATCTTTTGAGTATGGCTTTATAGAATGCTTCATGTGCTTCACTTATATCATTTGAAGTTTGGATTGCCTATTTCTCTTCACATAGAAAACCGCCATTTGTAGAATGCTCTTTTGCTTCACTTATATTTATTAGAGTGTGGGCATATATTTTGTAGAAAGAATTAAACTCTCTTGCTTCACTTATATCTATTTAGAGGGTTGATAGGAACTAGTCATTCACATGGTTAGTCATAAAATCCTACATAAAACTTATAGATCACTGAATATTATGTGTTTGATTCCTTGCAATAGTTTTGCGATATAAAGATGGTGATATTAGAGTCATGCTAGTGGGTAGTTATGGATTAGTAGAAATACTTGTGTTGAGGTTTGTGATTCCCGTAGCATGCACATATGGTGAACCGTTATGTGATGAAATTGGAGCATGATTTATTTATTGATTATCTTCCTTAAGAGTGGCGATCGGGGACGAGCGATGGTCTTTTCCTACCAATCTATCCCCCTAGGAGCATGCGTAGTAGTACTTTGCTTCAAGGGCTAATAAACTTTTGCAATAAGTATGTGAGTTTTTTATGACTAATGTTGAGTCCATGGATTATACGCACTCTCACCCTTCCATCATTGCTAGCCTCTCTAGTATCGCGCAAGTTTCGCCGATACCATAAACCCACCATATACCTTCTCCTCAAAACAGCCACCATACCTACCTATCATGGCATTTCCATAGCCATTCCGAGATATATTGCCATGCAACTTCCATCATCATCATATACATGACTTGAGCATTCATTGTCATATTGCTTTGCATGATCGTAAGATAGCTAGTATGATGTTTTCATGGCTTGTCCATTTTTTGATGTCATTGCTACGCTAGATCATTGCACATCCCGGTACACCGCCGGAGGCATTCATATAGAGTCATATCTTTGTTCTAGTATCGAGTTGTAATATTGAGTTGTAAGTAAATAAAAGTGTGATGATCATCATTATTAGAGCATTGCCCCAGTGAGGAAAGGATGATGGAGACTATGATTCCCCCACAAGTCGGGATGAGACTCCAGACTTTAAACATAAATAAAAGAGGCCAAAGAAGCCCATAAAAATGAGAGAAAAAGAGAGAAGGGGCAATGCTACTATCCTTTTACCACACTTGTGCTTCAAAGTAGCACCATGTTCTTCATATGGAGAGTCTCTTGAGTTATCACTTTCATATAGTGGTGGGAATTTTCATTATAGAGGTTGGCTTGTATATTCCGATGATGGGCTTCCTCAAATGTCCGAGGTCTTCATGAGCAAGCAAGTTGGATGCACACCCACTTAGTTTTCAGTCTGAGCTTTCATACACTTATAGCTCTTAGTGCATCCGTTGCATGGCAATCTCTACTCACTCACATTGATATCTATTGATGGGCATCTCCATAGCCCGTTGATACGCCTAGTTGATATTTGACTATCTTCTCCTTTTTGTCTTCTCCACAACCACCATTCTATTCCACCTATAGTGCTATATCCATGGCTCACGCTCATGTATTGTGTGAGGGTTGAAAATACTAAAGCGCGTTAAAAAGTATGAACCAATTGCTCGGCTTGTCATCAGGGTTATGCATGATGTGAATATTTTGTGTGGTGAAGATGGAGCATAGCCAGACTATATGATTTTGTAGGGATAACTTTCTTTGACCTTGTTATTTTGAAAAGACATGATTGCTTTATTAGCGGGCTTGAAGTATTATTGTTTTTATGTCAAATTATAGACTATTGCTTTGAATCACTCGTGTCTTAATATTCATGCCATGATTAGATATGTGATCAAGATTATGCTAGGTAGCATTCCACATCAAAAATTATCTTTTTTATCATTTACCTACTCGAGGACGAGCAGGAATTAAGATTGCGGATGTTGATACGTCTCCGTCGTATCTATAATTTTTGATTGTTCCATGCCAATACTATTCAACTTTCATATACTTTTGGCAACTTTTTATACTATTTTTGGGACTAACATATTGATCCAGTGCCCAGTGCCGGTTCCTGTTTGTTGCATGTTTTTTGTTTCGCAGAATATCCATATCAAACGGAGTCTGGACGGATAAAAACTGACGGAGATTTTTTTTGGAATATATATGATTTTTGGGAAGAAAAATCCACGCGAGACGATGCCCGAGGGGGCCACGAGGCAGGGGGCGCGCCCGAGGGGGGCAGGTGCGCCCCTGACCCTCGTGGCCACCCCATAAGGCGGTTGGTGCCCTTCATTTGCCGCAAGAAAGCTAATATCCGGATAGAGATCGTGTTAAAATTTCAGCCCAATCAGAGTTACGGATCTCCGGAAATATAAGAATCGGTGAACAGGAAGAATCTGAGAACGCAGAAACAAAGAGAGACAGAGAGACGAATCCAATCTCGGAGGGGCTCTCGCCCCTCCCACGCCATGGAGACCAAGAACCAGAGGGGAAACCCTTCTCTCATCTAGGGAGGAGGTCAAGGAAGAAGAAGAAGGAGGGGGCTCTCTCCCCCTCGCTTCCGGTGGTGCCGGAGTGCCACCGGGGGCCATCATCATCACCGCAATCTTCACCAACAACTTCACTGCCATCATCACCAACTCTTCCCCCCTCTATGCAGCGGTGTAACCCCTCTATTACCTATTGTAATCTCTACTTAAACATGGTGCTCAACACTATATATTATTTCCCAATGATGTATGGCTATCCTATGATGTTTGAATAGATTCGTTTTGTCCTATGGGTTATTTGATGATCGTGATTGGTTTGAGTTGCATGTTTTATTATTGGTGTTGTCCTATGGTACTCTCCGTGTCGTGCAATCATGAGGGATTCCCTCTATAGGGTTTGCAACATGTTCATGATTTGCTTATGGTGGGTGGCGTGAGTGACAGAAGCACAGACCCGAGTAAGTAGGTTGTTTGCGTATGGGATAAAGAGGACTTGATACTTTAATGCTACGGTTGGGTTTTACCTTAATGATCTTTAGTAGTTGCGGATGCTTGCTAGAGTTCCAATCATAAGTGCATATGATCCAAGTAGAGAAAGTATGTTAGCTTATGCCTCTCCCTCAAATAAAATTGCAATAGTGATTACCGGTCTAGTTATCGATTGCCTAGGGACAAATAACTTTCTCGTAACAACAAGCTCTTTACTAAAACTAACTTAGTTGTGTCTTTATGTAAACATCCCCTACTTTTATTTATGTACTCTTTATTATCTTGCAAACCTATCCAACAACACCTACAAAGTACTTCTCGTTTCATACTTGTTCTAGGTAAAGCGAACATTAAGCATGCGTAGAGTTGTATCGGTGGTCGATAGAACTTGAGGGAATATTTGTTCTGCATTTAGCTCCTCGTTGGGTTCGACACTCTTACTTATCGAAAACTATTGCGATCCCCTATACTTGTGGGTTATCAAGACTAGTCCTATTTATAGAGGCCCTGGCCCTCTCCCAAATATTGAGCGGGAAGGGATCCAACAACGACCAATTCGAAAGGGGACAACTAGTACAGCTTATCCTGACAAAAGTGGTCTTCGCCTGCCAAAGGCTCTGGTGGTGACGCTGCCTTGGGCTCCATGGTGACCTCCGTCCTGCCGTCCTGCTGGTCTTGGTCTCGTTGCACCAATATGGAAACCTTTGCTTGATGCCTCGGTACTCCGCGTCTGCGCCTGCTTCCTTAGCACCAAAGAGGAAACAAGGATACTGTGCGTGATGGCGCCCGCCAGGCCTTGGTCGTCATGGCTAACGTCATCGAAACCTCGCGAGGTTTGCCTGGCCTTGATCTCTCCACCCCTCGCGAGCCAGCCTGGTGAGGCCGCTCCTGAGGAGGTCTTGTGTCGTCCGCCTCGCGAGGGTCTTGAGTCCTTACTAGTGAAGATGGGCCGTATGGGCCCGCTCGCTGAGCCACGCCGCAGGTTGCAGGCAGGCAAGTCTGGGGACTCCCGTTCCCAGAACACCGACAGTAGCCCCCGGGCCCAAGGCACGCTCGGGCTTGGCTTCAAGGCGAAGCCAAAGGGGCAAGTGCGGAGCACCGCGGGACCCAATAGCCTGCGGCCTTGGTCGACGTGTGGTGGTTGATTGGACGTGGGCGTCTCTGCTTCCACACGCTACCTTAGAATCTGCCTGGCTATGCGGCCACTACAACCTACACAGTTATTCTTCCATCGCCTCCGCCATACTCCTCCAATTCCTCTGCTTCCCCCAGACTCCGCTCCTCTTTCCAATCTGACCTGAGCTCTGCTCACTCCACCGCCATGGCGCCGACGCAAGCAGATAAGGGGAAGAAGCCTCTGTCTTTGGCTAGCGCGCCCCTGGCCTCCGAGCCCGCAGTTGGCCGATCGCTGGTGCTCAACAATGAGGCCATGGGAAAGGTGCGTCCCATGCTCGCCTCCAGCTTCAATGAGTGGGGAAAGACGGTGGCTTGGCCTGCGTCTCATGCTCGCATTGACCGGGCGGCCACCGAGGTCCCATTCTTCATCGACGCCCTTTGGGCTGGTGTCGGTGTCAAACCCGGCGGATCTCGGGTAGGGGGTCCCGAACTGTGCGTCTAAGGCGGATGGTAACAGGAGGCAGGGGACACATTTTTTACCCAGGTTCGGGCCCTCTCGATGGAGGTAAAACCCTACGTCCTGCTTGATTGATCTTGATGATATGAGTATTACAAGAGTTGACCTACCACGAGATCTTAGAGGCTAAACCCTAGAAGCTAGCCTATGGTATGATTGTATGTTGTCCTACGGACTAAACCCTCCAGTTTATATAGACACCGGAGGGGGCTAGGGTTACACAGAGTCGGTTACAAGGGAGGAGATCTACATATCCGTATTGCCAAGCTTGCCTTCTGCCAAGGAAAGTCCCATCCGGACACGGGACGAAGTCTTCAATCTTGTATCTTCATAGTCCAACAGTCCGGCCAAAGGATATAGTCCGGCTGTCCAGAGACCCCCTAATCCAGGACTCCCTCAGTAGCCCCTGAACCAGGCTTCAATGATGATGGGTTCGGCGCGTAGTTTTGTCTTCGGCATTGCAAGGCGGGTTCCTCCTCCGAATACTCCACGGGAGATTTTGAACACAAGGATAGTGTCCGGCTCTGCAAAACAAGTTCCACATACCATCATAGAGAGAATAATATTTCCATAAATCTAATCTGCTGACACATCTTGACAGCATGACATCATGTCATGGCCCGGTCTTTATTCGAACCGTTTTTCTCAACCAGCACTGCACATACCACGAGGCAGTTTTCTTGACACGTCTTATCAAAGCAGAGATCATGTCCCCCTTATTACGGGATTCTCATCAATACGGACGTGGGTAACCCAACCGTGCCATCAATTACGGCACTTGGGGAATAAGCGATTTTTCCAGGCAAGTGGGGAGGCGCATCGCCTCTTCCGCCCTTATAAAGGGACAAGGATTCACCCCCTTTACCCACGCCTTCTACCTCCTTGCTAATCCATTCTCACACACTCGAGCTCCAGCGCCCAAGTTCACGTCTTTCTTCTCAAACCACTCCAAGGATGTCCGGAGCAGGAGGCAAGTGGAAGGTCTCTTCTGTCACGGAGGAGCACATCGCAAAGTTACGGGAAGCCGGACATCTGGCCATGGATATCATGCACCGGCTGCCAGATGCGGGACAGATCATCCCTATGCCCGAACCCCATGAGAGGGTAGTTTTTCTTACCCACTTCGTCCGCGGACTGGGATTTCCCCTCCACTCGTTTGTCCGCGGGCTCATGTTTTACTATGGGCTGGATTTTCATGATCTGGCCCCAAATTTCATCCTCAACATCTCGTCGTTTATCGTCGTGTGCGAGGCCTTCCTCCGCATCACGCCCCACTTTGGCCTATGGCTGAAAACCTTCAATGTTAAACCGAAGGTGGTGGTTGGCCAGCAAGCAGAGTGCGGAGGCGCCATGGTGGACAAAATGCCTAACGTCACCTAGCTCGAGGGCTCCTATGTGGATACCATAAAGGGGTGGCAATCGGGGTGGATCTACATCACCGAGCCGCGCGACACCAACTGGGTGGCGGCCCCCAAATTTCGATCCGGAATCCCCACACGGCTCACCTCCTAGAAAGAGAAGGGCTTGTCCTGGGGTTCTCCGGTAGAGCTGACCGGACTCCAGACCTGCATCAGGAACATGATGAGCAAGAAAATCAAGCTCGTCAACGTGGTCCAGGTCATGCTCTTCCGCCGGATCCTCCCGTGTCAACGAAGGGCATTCAATTTGTGGGAGTTCGACCCGGCCAAGCACCAGACGCTGTGAGAGCTCTTCGACACGACGCACAAGGATGTCTGGAAGGTGTTGTTCAAGGGTGCCGAGGTACCTCCTCCCCGTACCGAGGACCGCGGAATCAGCGCAAAGCGCTATGCCAATCCGGTAAGTTTTCATATCTCACAGGATATTTATTTGCCCCAGTTTAATCATATGCAGGATCTAAGTTTCCACGCCATTAACAGGACTGGGTAAAGACAGCGGAGCAGCTTGATTGCCCAGCCCCCCTGCCTGAAGATCCTGCAAGTGCTCCCCTAACGGAGATGCTGGCTCCGGCACCTTACGAGGTGCCGGTGAAGAAGACCAAGAAGAAGGCCCCAGGACCCGAAAGGGTCTCCGGCGCAAGGTTATATCGGACTCATCATCCGATGACTCCGACGCGCACTCCTCCCACGAAAACAAGGAGGAGGAGGGGGAAAGTCCCCCCCCTAGCCGGGGGAGACAAGAAAAGGAAGGTCGACCCAACCGGGGAGGCCGATGGGCCAAGAAGGGAAGGACCCTCCTTCCGGACTGCTCCACAATGGTCGCCTACAGCGGCGACGAGTGGTTACCCAGGGAGAAGCCCCTGGCGAAGTCGTAAGTATCCGGACACCATAGTAATTCATGGTATGTTCTATTGCACTGTTTCTCATTACGCCGCATATGATTATGCAGTCCGTCCCGAGCTCATCTCGACGTAGATTCGTCGGACGGTTCATTGGACTCGTTGGATATGAATAGTGATTCACTTCCGACCGCTTCCACCCCTTGCCCTACGGACAACATCAAGGTTTTGTCCCGAAAGGCACCGAGCCGAGGGGAGGTAGTCTCGGGGGCGCCTCGAGGCGACCTTCCGGACCCTAGGCGCAAAGGGAGCAAGACTCCCATGGGCTCCAAGTTCGCCCCCCAGCTGAATACTGCCCCAGAACGTTCGGTGGTTCCGGACTCCGGCAGGCGATCCCCCGTCAAGGGGGGCAAGCCGCCTGTGCCGGTGTCCTCTGTCCATCCAAAGGCGCCGGATAACTTGCTGGAAGTGCTTCACGGCGCTTCCATCGATGAAGAGCACCGCACTATCCTGAGTGCGGTGATCGAGAAAGTTCAGTCCGCCAAAAACGGACTGACCGAAGCTTGCGCTAGGCTCCTAACAGGCTTTGAGGTAAGCAATCAAAATATAAGAAAATATTACCGCATAGACAGTAGACCCTGATGCTCTGTTCGGCGTTCATGAAGAAAGGCTGAATAGAGGATCAAATGATGACTCAGGAGTCTAATCAGAATATGTCTATGTGTATGCGCAGGCTTCACTGCTGGCCGCTGCCGCATGTATTGCGGAGGTCTCTACACTGAAGCAGGACCTAGAGCGGTCTGAGGATGAGCTCGGCCTCACTAAGAGGCAGCTCGAGGAGAGCAAAGATAAGCAATACCTTTTCTATATATTTAAAAAATGTTCGGGTGTAAAGTAATAGGATCATCATGAATTTGCCAGGGGCCACGACCGAAGTGGCGACCCTGAAGAAGGCGTTGTCCGAGGCCGAAGACAAAGCGGCCAAGGAGCGCATTGAGTAGGAAAAGCAAGAAGCCCGGGTAGGCGAGGTGCAGCAAGAGCTCGAGGCTCTCGCCAACAAATACGAGTCCTTGGAGCTTGACTCTAAGACGCGAGAGTCCGAGCTTGCCAAGGCACTCGAAAGCGCCCGGAGCGCCAAGGCTGAAGCCCACAAGGCCCTCCAGGATATTGGTGCGATGAAGAAGGTAGCAGCGGGTAAGGCATTCATTATGCAAAGCAAGAATGTGAAGGAAACTTTCCTTTTACTTACCCGAGTTCGAAGCTCTCCATGAGCGTTCGCAGATCTTCCCCGCAGTGTACTGGATGCCATGGAGTTTTACCGAGCAGAGGAGGGGAGCTCGACGGAAAAGTTGTTCTGGTCTCAGTATACTGGGACCAAACACCCAATGCCCTTGAGCGACCAGCTGAAGCAATTGGTCGAGCTTCACAAGGTGGCCGAACAGGCCATGAAGGGTCTGATAGTCCGAATGTGGCCTGGCGAGCCCCTGTCCAGCAGCTACTTCGGTCTGGTGAGGCGGCTTGTGGATGCCTGCCCACGGCTTGAAGTCATAAAGCGGTCTGTCTGCATCGAGGGTGCGCGCAAGGCTTTTGCCCGGGCGAAGGTGCATTGGGCGAAGCTAGACGCCGTGAAGCTGGTGAAGGAGGGGCCACCGGAGGGCAAGGAGCATCGCTGCCCCGAAATGTATTATGACAGTGTCCTGAAGGGTTCCCACCTTGTGGCGGATGAATGTGCCAGAGATGTAATTTTTGAATGAACATGCTCATGTGATCCTGTAATGTGAAACGAGTTCATTTGCACTATGCAATGCTTTTTTTAATTTAACATATTACCTTCTGTGCGGCCATTTATAAAATCTGAGAGTTGGCCAGTCGTCGGCTTCTGCCCCCATGTAACTAGTACTAGGGTGTTTGGGATAAACCTGAGCACTCTTTATCCCAATTTTGGGTCCTTCGAGGGAGGTGTTCAGCACAACGAACCAGACAATCGTACTATAAGGCTTTATCACTCTCACTTAGCCATAGAAGTCTACAATTTTAAATTTTGGCGAAGCCCCTAGTATTGGGAAGGCCGAATTTGGGGTGCTATACACGCCTAAGTCGGGCAAGGCCGACTCCTCACCCGAAGCGGAAAAAGTCTTTAAGGACTTGAGACCTCTCGAACAGCGACCAACTCTCGCCTTATCATGACAGTCAGTTTTCGGCTTTCTCTACTGAGGTGCTCGCCCGGAAGAACCGGGACACAATCGCAGTAGTTCTCCCAGCGCTACCTTAGCCGATATAGCAGAACGTAAGGTACCAAAGCATGGGAGCCGGGCGAACCCAACTATTGACCCAAGACATGATTCGGAGCTGATGCATATAATGCTATAAGATAGGGGTGCCGCACTATCGGAAGTGTTTGGACTTCTCACACCGTATTATGGGGTAAACGAAAGCCCCTAACGTACTGACCATACCAGAATGTATGGGTGCAAGTTGTCGTAAATGAACATATAAGAAAGAAGGGGATGAATAATGCGATAATAGACTAATGCTATGCATTGTTATTTAAATAATACGTTGAAGTGTACTGATACAAGTAGTGCAATAAGCAGAAAATAGGACTATTTGACATGTCCTATCCAAGGGCAAGCTGCGTATGGATAGTAGAAAGCGGGTATATCGATTATTATTAGAGACCACCTGGGGGTTCCTGTGTACATCTTAGCTTCTTGCCTCCTTGGTTGTTCCTTCCCGTAATGTGTCCGGCAATCCTACTGCCGGAAAGGGCTTCCAGAGAGTTAGGTCCTGAAAGAGAAAAAATGATAAAGGTATACAACCCCTAGGGCGGTTAAGCCACATTGAGGGAGATGCCTTGATCATGCCCCCTCCTATGCCCAAGGTATTTTCAGTGCGTAATTATGCACGCGCGGCATGGATTTCGTCGCGTGACTGGGACTGGGATGGGGGCCGAATTGCTAGGCGAGCGCTGAACGTGCCAGGCAATCCTGTTGCAGTTTACTCCGGACTCGCTTGATAGTGTCCGGGGGCTATATCACCGAATTGGTGGTTTGCCTTAAAAGGCTGCTTTGTGCTTCTGCTGCAAGGGCCGCAGTGTGCTCTTCCATGCGGAGCGAGCGTCCTGTGTTTCCATTGACTGTTATGAGCTTGAGGTATGCGTAATGCGGTACCGCATTGAATTTTGCAAATGCAGTTCACCCGAGCAGTGCGTGATAGCCACTGCGGAACAGGACGATATTGAAGATTAACTCCTCGCTTCGGAAGTTGTCCGGAGATCCGAAGATCACTTCCAGTGTGATTGAGCCCGTGCAATGGGCCTCTACACCTGGGATGACGCCCTTGAAGGTGGTTTTGGTGGGTTTGATCCTCGAGGGATCTATGCCCATTTTGCACACTGTATCCTGATAGAGCAGGTTCAGGTTGTTGCCGCCGTCCATAAGGACTCGAGTGAGATGAAATCCGTCGATGATGGGGTCTAGGACCAGTGCGGCAGATCTGCCATGACGGATACTAGTGGTGTGGTCCCTGCGATCAAAGGTGATCAGACAAGCGGACCATGGGTTCAACTTTGGGGCGATGGGCTCCATCGCATAGACGTCCCTTATTGCACGCTTCTGTTCCCTCTTGGGAAGGTGGGTTGCGTATATCATGTTCACCGTCTTCACTTGTGGGGGGAACCTCTTCTGTCCTTCCGTGTTCGGCGGTCGGGGCTCCTCCTCGTCATCACTATGCAGCCCCTTGGCCTTGTTTTCGGCATTTAACTGTAGCGACCAGACCTCAAACGGTCCAATCTCTGTGCTCAGGTGTCATCCCTAGATCAGTAATGCTGACACCACACAGTACTTGAAGGATTTATAACAAAGTAGCAATCACACACTTATTACATCGAATGTCTCAAAAGAGAGCTTATTACAATAGATATGGCTTAAGGCCATCTAATAACGATAACATCAGAAGGCTTGGAAGATAAGTGAGTCCATCAACTACAACGGCATCACTGAGTATAGAACCACGACCTAAAAACTCCTTAATCATCGTCTGAAAAGTCTGCAACATTAATGTTGCAGCCCGAAACGGGTCAGCACATGGAATATGCTGGCAAAGTAACACATAGAGAGTAATGGAATGAAACAGCTATTCTACATGCATATTTGGCTGGTGGAAAGCTCTATGGTTACAGTTTTGCGTAAAGCCAATTTTTCCCTACTGCAAAGGAATAAATTTATTTAACTATCATGGTAGTTGTTAAACATTGAGAATGGTTGACAGCATTCTCAATCCCCATTAAGCATCATCATTAGACAAAACCCATCAAATTTAAATTTTAGAGTAACATGTTGAGATTCACATGATAATCCAGGTACTAAATACTCAAGATGTCCATAACCGGGGACACGGCTAATCATGATTAGTTTATACACTCTGCAGAGGTTTGCACACTTTTCCCCACAAGACTCGATCGCCTCCGTTTGGTTTCTCGCACTTCATGGTGTTTGAGAAGACGGATGACCGAGACATAGTCTTTCAGAAGTGCTAGCACCTTACGATCGGGTAGACCGTTACACCTACTTTCCCCTACATCTGCTAGTCTACCACTGTAAGAGTTAGCACAACTTAGTTAACTATGCTAGAGCCCATAATAGCTTGTGGCTGCACACGGAAGTTTCTAGCATGAATAATCTCATGATCCGTTTGAGCCTGGGTGGCGGTCCAAAAGAAAACAGGCAATCTAGAATACCCAGGTACCTCAATCCACCCAGATGTGTGTTTAAGTTGCCATCTTAGATAAACCATTAATTAACAATCTCACATCTGTCATGGATACACTCACCCAATCCACGTCTACTAGCATAGCATGGCATAATAAGCAAACGTAGAAGTAACTCCCAAAGGTTTGATAATAAACAGGTAATAGGTACTACCTCAACTACTTCCCAAACCCACAATTTATTTAGATCCTAATCATGCAATGTGTGAGGATTGATCTAATGCAATAAAACTGGGTAGAGGGAAAACATGATCAAAGTGTTACTTGGCTTGCTGATTATCCGGGAAACCTAGCGATTCGAAGTAGCAAGCGGCGCACTCCGGGTACTCTATCGCAAACAAACAAGCATACAATAAGTACTCGTCTAATGCACAGGTAAAACTCAAACAAGAGATCTAACCAGAAAGTTCAACTTAAGAACTTCGGTTGGCAAAAAGAATCAAATCGAACGAAGCAACGAAAGACAAACGGCAAAAGAAACAAGCTTCGTTTACTATTCTGGATCTAAGGCAATTTTTACAGTGGCAAAAACTTGTTTGAGTTGGTTAAACAGAAAGAAGGTTTCGAGACGAAACTCCAGGCGCTTGAATCGCCTGATTTCGATAAACGGGCGAAAAGTTAGACTAGAACGAAAATCGGATCAGAGATCGCGATCAGAAAAATCATGGATTTAATCCGAGAAAAATAAAAATGACGAACATTCGTTAAAATGAACGAATGGACGAACGCTCACTATTTAAATAAACCGGAAAACCAGATCTATTTAAAAAAATCGAAACTAAAAAAATGAGCAAACCCGTCGGAAAAACCGGAGGCGAAAAATACCTCCGGCAACTCCGGCGGCGGCGGTCTGGCGGCGAGGCGGAGGCAGAGCGGCGAGGCGACGGCGGGGCGGCGCGGCGCAGCGAGGCGGCGGCGCGGCAGTGGCGGCGGCGGTGGCGGCGGGGCGGCGCGGCGTGGCGAGGCGGCGGCGTGGCAGCGGCGGCGGCGGGGCACGGCGGCGGCGGCGGGGCTAGGGTTATGGCAGGGCGGCAACTTGGGCTTTGGCCTGGGCGGGGCGGCGGCTTATATGAGGCCCGGCCAGGAGAGTCCTGGTCGGTTATGGCCCAAGGTCGTTTCGGACGTTTTTTTTTAAATAATTACGCTTGGAAAAAAACAAAAGAAATACTAAACGGACTCCAAAAATCCCGAAATAAATTTTCCCCGTCTTCTAAAATCAAGCCGCACCGGATGAACATTTATTTGGGGCCTAAATGAAATTTTCAAAAATGCGCATTTTTCCTAAATTCAAATAAAATAGCAAATAAATCCAAATAAAATCTTATTTGATTTTTTATTAAATCCTCAATATTTCTTTATTTTGGGAAAGTCATTTTATTCCCTCTCTGATAATTTTTGTAATAGAAATAATTGATGATAAAATAAATAAAATCAAATGATCCTATTTTCAAAATTTGAGACAACTCAAATATGAAAATAAAGAAATCCCCAACTCTCTCCGAGGGTCCTTGAGTTGCGTGAAATTTCTAGGATCAACCAAAATGCAATAAAATATGATATGCAATGATGATCTAGTGTATAACATTCCAAATTGAAAATTTGGGATGTTACAAACCTACCCCCCTTAAGATAAATCTCGCCCTCGAGATTCAGGTTGGCTAGAAAATAGGTGAGGGTGGTCCTTCAGCAAATCTTCCTCTCGTTCCCAGGTGGCTTCATCCTCCATGTGGTGGCTCCACTGAACCTTGCAAAACATGATAACCTTGCTGCGGGTGACTCGACTGGCATACTCTAGAATCTTAACTGGTTTCTCCTCATAGGTCAAATCACTGTCCAACTGAATTGCTTCCAGTGGTACCGTATCTCTTAGTGGTATGCCAGCCATCTCTGCGTGGCACTTCTTCAACTGGGAAACATGGAACACGTCGTGAACTCCTGACAATCCTTCGGGTAATTCCAACTTATAGGCAACTTCTCCCATACGCTCCAAAACCTTATATGGGCCTACAAAACGTGGCGCTAACTTTCCCTTAACTCCAAAGCGCTTAACTCCTCGAAGTGGAGATACTCGAAGATAAACTCGGTCTCCGACTTTGTAAACTGTCTCCTTGCGTTTAGAATATGCGTAGCTCTTCTGCCTGGATTGGGCTACCTTCAGCCTGTCGCGAATCAAATTCACTTTCTGTTCAGACTCCTTTATCAGATCCGGTCCAAACAACTGGCTGTCTCCAACTTCATCCAAGGACAATGGGGTCCTGCACCTCCTTCCGTACAAGGCTTTGAAAGGGGCCATCTTCAAACTAGATTGATAGCTATTGTTGTAAGAGAACTCTGCATATGGAAAATTCTCATCCCAACTAGATCCGTAATCTAGCGCACAAGCTCTTAGCATATCCTCCAAAATCTGATTGACTCTCTCAGTCTGTCCATCTGTCTGTGGGTGGAAAGTTGTGCTAAACTCCAGTCCGGTTCCCAAGGTCTCATGCAACTGATTCCAGAACTGAGGTAAATTGGGTTCCTCTGTCTGATACTATGCTCCTTGGAACTCCATGCAGACATACGATTCTAGTTATGTATATCTTTGCCAACTTTGCACCAGTATAGGTAGTCTTCACTGGAATGAAATGAGCTACCTTTTTCAAACGATCGACTACAACCCATATCGAGTCATAGCCTGAACGTGTTCTGGGCAATCATGTGATAAAATCCATGCCTAACTTATCCCACTTCCATTCGGGTACCGGCAATGGCTGTAGCAATCCTGCTGGCTTCTGATGCTCTGCCTTTACTCTCTGACATACGTCGCAAACTGCTACATATTCTGCGATATCCTTCTTCATTCCGGTCCACCAAAAAATATCCTTCAAATCCAAATACATCTTGGTATTTTCTGGGTGAATCGAATATGGTGAATCATGGGCCTCTTGTAAAATTAACTTCCTGATCTCCGAGTCATTAGGCACATAAACACGGTCTTCAAACCATAGGGTGTCATGCTCATCCTCACGAAATCCCTTAGCTTTTCCCTTGCTCATTTTATCCTTAATAGAAGCAATCTCCTTGTCAGTCTTTTGAGCTTCTCTGATCTTATCCATCAACGTAGACTGAATCTCCAATGCTGCTACATAGCCTTTCGGTACTATTTCCAAACATAGCTCTCGAAGATTTTCGGCTAACTCCCTTGGTAAATCTCCCGTCATTAGGGTGTTGACATGACTCTTGCGGCTCAATGCATTAGCTACTACGTTAGCCTTTCCGGGGTGATAATGCAATTTCATATCATAATCCTTGATGAGCTCCAACCATCTCCTTTGTCTGAGATTCAACTCCTTCTGTGTGAAAATATACTTCAAGCTCTTGTGATCCGTGTACACCTCGCAACGGTTTCCAATGAGAAAATGTCTCCAAGTCTTCAATGCATGCACTACGGCTGCTAACTCCAAATCATGCGTGGCATAATTCAACTCATGAGGCTTAAGTTGTCGCGAGGCATATGAAACAACTCTTCCTTCCTGCATAAGCACTGCTCCAAGTCCTCGACATGAAGCGTAACAATACACCTCATAATCCTTGGTCTGATCCGGTAAAATCAACACCGGTGAGGTAACCAAATGTTTCTTCAACTCCTGAAAACTAGCCTCACATTCCTCAGTCCATATGAACTTGGTATCCTTCTTCAACAACTCCGTCATAGGCTTCGCAATCTTTGAGAAATTCTCAATGAACCTCCGGTAGTATCCTGCGAGTCCAAGAAAACTCCGGATCTCTCCAACTGTGGTTGGCGCTTCCCACTAGGTCATGGTATCAACTATAGTGGGGTCTACTGCTATACCTTCTCCGGATATAACGTGTCCGAGAAATCCAACTTCTTTCAACTAAAACTCACATTTGCTAAATTTGGCATATAATTGATGTTCTCTGAGCTTTCCAAGAACCAAACGCAAATGCTCCTTATGCTCCTCTTCATTCTTCGAGTAAACCAGGATATCATCAATGAACACTACGACTAACTTATCCAAGAACTCCATAAACACTTTGTTCATCATGTTCATAAAATATGTAGGTGTGTTAGTTAGACCAAATGACATAATGGTATACTCGTACATCCCATACCTGGTGGTAAAAGCCGTCTTGGGTATATCCTGTTCTCGAATCTTCAACTGGTGGTATCCTGATCGTAGATCAATCTTGGAAAACACCTTAGCTCCTTGCAATCGATCAAATAGATCATTGATCATTGGTAGTGGGTACTTGTTCTTGATGGTTACTTCATTCAATCCTCGATAATCAACAACCATCATTAACGATCCATCCTTCTTCTCCACTAGAAGTACTAGCGATCCCCAAGGTGAAGAACTTGGGTGAATGTACCCTTTATCCAGTAACTCCTTAATTTGCTTCTTAATCTCCACCAAATCCTTTGCATGCATCCTATATGGTCTCTTTGATATTGGCCCTGTGTCTGGCAAAAGCTCAATCAAAAATTCAATATCTCTATCCGGTGGCATGCCTGGCAACTCCTATGGAAATACATCAGGGAAATCCTTCACTACTGGTACTTCCTCCTGCACAACTCCTGTTAAACAATTTACTTGAGTCCTCTTCGGCACATGCCGGGATACATACTGATCCTTCTCCCTTCTGGGGTGGTAAGCAAGATTGACTTACTGGCGCAATCGATGTTTCCTCCATACATGGACAACCAATCCATACCCAGAATTACATCCAAACCTTGTGATTCCAGTATTATCAAATCTAAGGGAAACACATGCCTACTATACTTAATGGCACTTGAAAACATCCTTGGCTGGCCATATACTCCGCTCCTGGTGAGCTTACTAACATAGGTGTTCTAAGTACTTTGGTGGGCAGGTTATACTTATCCACAAATCCCCTTGATATGTATGAATGCGATGCACCAGTATCGAAAAGAACAAGTGCAGTAAATGACTTAACCAAAAACTTACCAATTACTGCATTCGGCTGCTCTTCAACCTCCTCCATGTTAACGTAGTTAACTTGTCCCCTGTTGAAAGGGTTCGGCTTCTTCCTAGAGCTTCCATTGCCATTACCATTCTGTGATTCAGGACATTCATTGGCATAATGTCTAGTCTTCTGGCACTTAAAACAAGTGACTTGGCTCAGGTCTCTCTTGGCTGGGTCGATGGGTTGGTGCGGTTCTGTCCGTTGCTTCCTCCATTCCCATTACCATTCTTGGTGCCATTGTGATTGTGTGAACTACCTCCTCCATGGGTATGCTGAAAATGTCCCCCCGGTCTTGGGGTAAAACGTGGCTTCTGCTGAGCTCCTGAAGTGTGCTTCCCTTGTCCATACTTCCTCTTGTGATTCTCAATCTGCTGCTGCTTCCCTTCAATCATAAGAGCACGATCTACCAACTCCTGGTAGTTGTTGAAGGTTGCTAGCATCAACTGCATGCTCAACTCATCATTCAGTCCTTCCAGAAACTTCTCATGCTTTGATGCATTCGTAGCAACGTCATCTGGGGCATAACGTGCTAATTTACTAAAGTCCTCCACATACTGGCCAACTGTCCGTCCTCCTTGGCGCAGGTTGCGAAACTCTCGCTTCTTTATGGCCATAGCTCTTGCTGAAACATGGGCAGTTCGAAAAGCCTGCTGAAACTGGTCCCACGTGACAGTGTCGATAGGGAAAGTGGTTGTGAAATTCTCCCACCATGATGTTGCCAGTCCTTCAAGCTAATGTGCGGCAAACTTCACCTTTTCTGCATCTGTGCATCCTGCTGTGGTCAACTCTCTAGCTGTCTTGCGGAGCCAATCATCTGCTACTATCGGCTCGGTGCTACTAGAAAACACCGGCGGATTCAGCCTAAGAAAACGGGCTAACTGATCAACAGGTGGTGGTGGTGGTGGTGGTGGGTTGTTGTTGTCGTTCCCCTGATTCTGACTCTGGACTAGCAACTGCATCAACGTGTTGTGCTGCTGGATCAATTGGGTGAGCTCCAGTGGGAAGGTAAATCCGGGGTCACGTCTCGGAGGCATCTGAGGGTTTAGAAAAGATGAGATTTAAGAATAGAGAGGGGTCTAAAGAGAAAACACTACCCATATGCTCATGAGGCAAAAGCAAACAATTCACTTCATTCAATCAATCAAACAAGGGCATACAAATGATCTAACTATCGCGAAAGTGATCGGTGTCGGTGTCAAAACCGGCGGATCTCGGGTAGGGGGTCCCAAACTATGCGTCAAGGCCGGATGGTAACAGGAGACAAGGGACACGATGTTTTTTACCCAGGTTTGGGCCCTCTCGATGGAGGTAATACCCTACTCCTGTTTGATTAATATTGATGATATGGGTAGTACAAGAGTAGATCTACCACGAGATCAAGGAGGCTAAACCCTAGAAGCTAGCCTATGGTATGATTGTTGTGTATGGAGTTGATTGCCTATGGACTACAACCCTCCGGTTTATATAGACACCGGATAGGGTTAGGGTTACATAAAGTTGGTTACAATGGTAGGAGATCTTGAATATCCGCATCGCCAAGCTTGCCTTCCACGCCAAGGAAAGTCCCATCCGGACACGGGACGAAGTCTTCAATCTTGTATCTTCATAGTCCAGGAGTCCGGCTGAAGGTATAGTCCGGCTACCCGAACACCCCCTAATCCAGGACTCCCTCAGTAGCCCCTGAACCAGGCTTCAATGACGACGAGTCCGACGCGCAAATTGTCTTCGGCATTGCAAGGCGGGTTCCTCCTCCAAGTCCTTCGTAGAAGATTGTAAACACCAAGAGTAGTGTCCGGCTCTGCAAAATAAGTTTCCACATATTGCCATAGAGAGAATAATATTGACACAAATCAAATCTGCCGACGTATTCCGCAGTGCGTCATCACACTACGGCCAAGTCCTTTACTCGAATCGTTTTTACTTTTCCACCTCAGCATGTTTTGCGAGGCGGTTTCCTTGGCACGTCTTGTCAAAGCAGAGATCGTGTACCCCCTTTACGGGATTCTCATCAATACGGACGTGGGTAACCCAACCGCGCCATTTATCACGGCGCTTGGGAGGCAAGCGAGTTTTACTAGGCTGGTGGGGACGCACAACCGCATCCGCCCATATAAGGGGATAAGGATCCACCCTTTTACCTACGCCTTCTTCCTCTTTTGCCTATCCATCTCCTGCGCACCCGAGCTCCAGCACCCAAGCCCGCACTTCCCACCTCAACCTTCTCCAGCAATGTCCGGAGCGGGAGGCAAGTGGATGGTCTCCTCCGTCATGGAGGGCCATGTCAAAAAGCTAAGGAAGGCCGGATACTTGTCCAAAGACATCGCGCACCGGCTTCCCGAGGAGGGGCAGCTTCTCCCCACCCCAAGGCCCCATGAGAGGGTAGTATTCCTTCCCCACTTCCTCCGCGGACTGGGTTTTCCGCTCCACCCATTTGTCCGGGGGCTCATGTTTTACTATGGCCTGGATTTCCACGATATGGCCCCGAACTTCGTCCTCAACATCTCGGCGTTTATCGTCGTGTGCGAGGCCTTCCTCCGCATCCGCCCCCATTTCGGCCTCTGGCTCAAGACCTTCAACGTCAAGCCCAAGGTGGTGCGCGGCAGCCAGGCGGAATGCGGAGGCGCCATGGCGGGCAAGATGGCCAACGTCCTATGGCTCGAGGGCTCCTTCATGGAGACCCTGAAGGGGTGGCAATCGTGGTGGTTTTACATCACCGAGCCGCGCGATCCGAAATGGATCGCAACCCCCGAGTTCCGATCCGGACCCCCCGACGCGGCTTATGTCCTGGAAAGAGACGGGCCTGTCGTGGGGCGACGAAAAAGAGGTGATCGGACTGTAGACATGCATCCGGTCCCTGGTGAGCAAGCCGATCAAGCTCGTCAATGTAGTCCAGGTTATGCTCGTCCGCCGGATCCTCCCATGTCAACAACGGGGCTTTAATCTGTGGGAGTTCAACCCGGCGTAGCACCAAACCCTTAACAGGCTCTTTGACACGACGTATGAAGACGTCTGGAAGGTGCTAACCAAAGGCGCCGAGGCTCCCACATCCGCTTCCGAGGACCGCAGATACAGCTCGCAGCGTCACGCTAGCAAGGTAAGCTATTTTCACCTTCTACAGGATGTTAAGTTTTTTCATAATTTGACTCTATGCGGGATCTAAGCTCCCTTACCTTTGACAGGCTTGGCGGGCGAAGTCCGGATCGACTAACTACCCGGCTCCCTTGCCCGAAGACCCAGCCCCCGCTCTACTAGTGAAGCTGCTGGTTCCGGCACCTTATGTGGTGCTGGAGAAGAAGGCCAAGAAGAAGAAGGCCACGGGGACTCGAAAGAGTTCCCGGCATATGGTGGTGTCGGACTCGTCGTCCGACGAGTCCGAGACGCACTCCCCCCGTGAAGACGAGGAGGAGGAAGAAGAAACCTCTCCCCCCCAGCGGGGGGAGGAGAGAAGAGGAAGGTCGCCCCAACGGGGGAGGCCGAGGGGTCTAGGAAAAGGAAGACCCCTCCGCCGGACTACGCCCCCAATGATGAAGAGGGCAAAGAGGAGTGGCCAAACATGGCCAAGCGTCCGGCGAAATCTTAAGTTCGGATATCAGAATAACTCATGATGTTCCTTTGTTGCACAGCTTTCCCTAATGTTGAACATAATTATGCAGCCCGCCCCGGGCCGAACTCAACGAGTCGTCGAGCGGCTCCCTGGATTCATCGGACGTGAACTCAGTTCCGCCCGCTGTCTCCCCCCGCACTGTGGACGACGCCGAAGTGGCGTCGCAACGAGCTCCGGGGCAGGAGGAGGTGGTCCTGGAGGAGCCGCAGGGCGACCTCCCGGACCCCAGGAGTAAAGCGGACAAGACCCCCCAGGGCTCCAAGTCCAGCTTTGTGCCGGACACCGCGCCGGAATCTTCAACAGTTCCGGACTGCGGTAGGCGAACTCCTTCCAAGAGGAGCAAGCCTTCTGAGCCGGCGGCCTCCGTCCAACCGGAGGTGCCGGACAATCTGCTCGAGGTGCTTGACGGCGCCTCCATCGACGAGGAGCACCGTACTATTATGAGTATGGTGATCCAGAAGGTTCAGTCCGCCAAGAGCGGACTGAGTGAAGCTTGCGCTAGCCTCCTAACGGGTTTCGAGGTAAGTAAAAATATGTAAAAATATAACCGCATAGACAGTAGCCCCTGATGCTCTGTTTGGCGTTCGGAAAGAAAAGCCGAATAGAGGATCTAGTAAATTTCGCAGGAGTCTAACAATAAAGAGTCAATATGCGTGTGCAGGCTTCGCTGCTATCCACCGCCGCACTGACTGCAGAGGTGGGTGTCCTGAAACAGGACCTCGAGCGGACCGAGCAAGAGCTTGGCCTTGCCAGGCGGCAGCTCGAGGAAAAAGAAGGTAGGAAATACCTTACAGAAAAAGTGCCTATAGAGAGGCATGATTGCAAAAAATAACAAGATTGCACTGCTTATTACAGGGGCCACGACTGAGGTGGCGACCCTCAAGCAGGCGCTGTCCGAGGCCGAAAAGAAAGCGGCCGCGGAGCGCACCGAGCGAGAGAAACTTGGGGCTCAGGTCGGCGAGGTGCAGCAAGAGCTTCAGGCTCTCATGAAAAAACATGAGAGTTTGGAGCTTGAGTCAAAGACCCAAGCGTCTGAGCTCGTGGCGGCCCTTGAGACTGCCAAGTCTGCCAAGGCCGAAGCCCAAAAGGCCCTCCAAGAGTTGGAGGAGATTAAGAAGATAGCAGCGGGTAAGGCATTCTTTATGCAAAGCAGAAATATAAAAGTAAACTACTTGTTACTTACCCGAATCCGGAGTTCTCCAGGGGCATTCGCAGATCTTCCCCGCAGCGTATCCGCCGCCGCCGCATTCTACCGAGCTGAAGAGGGCAGCTCGACGGAGAAGGTGTTCTGGTCTCAGTATGCTGAGGCCGGACACCCTGTGCCCTTGAGCGACCAGCTGAAACAGCTGGTCGAGCTCCACAAGGCGGCCGAACAGGCCATGAAGGGCTTCATAGTTCGGCTGTGGCCCGGAGAGGCCCTGCCTGGGAGCTACTTCGGGCTGGTGCGGCGGCTGGTGGAGGCCTGTCCAAGGCTCGAGGTCATCAAGCGCTCCGTCTGCATCGAAGGTGCCCGTCGGGCCCTTGCCCGTGCAAAGGTGCACTGGGGTAAGCTGGACGGTGAGAAGCTTGTGAAGGACGGGCCGCCGCCGGGGAAGGAGCATCGCAAGCCCGAGAACTATTACAAGGATGTTCTTGCGGGTGCCCGCCTTGTGGCGGATGAATGTACCAAGGATGTAATTTTTGAATAAACTCGCTCGTTTTTATCCTGTGCGCTGAAAACTTGTTCATAGGCGCTTAAGCAATGCTTGTTGAATTTAAAATATTATTTTCTGTGCGGCCGTTTATCAAAAAATTGAGAGATGGCCAGTCGTCGGCTTCTGCCCCCATGCCACTAGTGCTGGGGTGTTCGGGATAAACCTGAGCGCTCTTTTTCCCATAGTTGGGTCCTTCGAGGGAGGCGCTCAGCACAACGAACCAGGCAATCGGACTATAATGCTTGAACACTCTCACTTAGCCATAGAACTTTATAATTTTAAATTTCGGTGAAGCCCCTAGTTCGGAAGACCGAGTTCGGGGCGCTATCCACGCCTTGGCCGGACAAATCCGGCTCCTCGCTCGAAGCGGCATAAGTCTTTAGGGACTCGAAAAAACCTCTCGAACAGCGACCGGTCTCTCGCCTCATCATGACAGTCAGTTTTAGCTTTCTCCACTGAGGTGCTTAACCCAGCTCAACCGGGGCACAATCGCAGTGGTTCTCCTAGTGCTACCTTAGCCGATATAGCGGAACGTAAGGCACCAAAACATAGGAGCCAGGCAAACCGAACTATTGACCCAAATCATGATTCGGAGCCGATGCATATAGTGCTATAAGTTCGGGGTGCCGCACTTGTGAAAGTGTACGGACTTCTCACACCATATTAAAGGGTACTGAAGCCCCTGGCGTACTTGCCGTACCACAGTGTACGGGTGCAACATGTCATTAATGAACATATATAAAAGAGAGTAATGCAGAAAATAGACAAAAGCTATGCATTGTTTATATAAAGGCTATTTATCAAAGCCGAACGATACAAATAGTGCGGTAAGCAAAAGATATTGGACTATTCAGTATGTCCTGACCGGGGCAGGCCGCGGAATTGTATTTAAAACAGGTATACCGCTCGTAACAGAGACCACCTGGGAGTTCCATAGTGCGGCATGGCTTGTCTGCCTCCCTGGATCTTGCATCGTTTGTGCGACAGTCGAATTGCCGAACAGGTCGTCCGAAGTATGGAGTCCTGAAGGTAAGACAAAATTAAAAAGAGAATCCGGCAGCACCTAGTACGTTTTAAGCTGTATTCTGAGCGTGCCGTTATTGTGCCCCTTCCCCTGTGCCCATGGTATTTCAAGGGCGTAGTTATGTACGCGAGGTACTAGTTTCGCTATGTCGCGATAGCTGGGGTTGGGGCCGCATTGCTACGCTTGCTCAGAGTGTGCCAGGCGGTCCTGCTGTGGGTTACTCCGGGCGCGCTTGGCAGTGTCTGGCTTTTTAATGGCCGGACTGGAGAATTGCCTGAGAAGGCTACTTTGTACCTCCGCTGCGAGAGCCGCCGTATGCTCCTCCGTACGGAGGGAGCGTTCGGTGTTTCCGTTGACCGTAATTACTCCTCGAGGGCCTGGCATCTTGAGCTTGAGATATGCGTAGTGCGGCACCGCATTGAACTTTGCAAATGCGGTTCGTCCGAGCAGGGCGTGATAGCCACTGCGAAACGGGACTATATCGAAGATTAACTCTTCGCTTCGGAAATTGTCCGGGGATCCGAAGACCACGTCAAGTGTTACTGAGCCTGTACAGTTGGCTTCTACACCTGGTATAACGCCTTTAAAGGTCGTTCTTGTGGGCTTAATCCTTGAGGGATCTATGCCCATTTTCCGCACTGTATCCTGATAAAGCAGGTTCAGGCTACTGCCGCCGTCCATGAGGACTCTTGTGAGATGAAATCCGTCGATGATTGGGTCGAGAACCAATGCGGCGAAGCCGCCATGACGGATGCTAGTGGGATGGTCCCTTCGATCAAAAGTGATCGGGCAGGAGGACCATGGGTTGAACTTTGGGGCGACTGGCTCTATCGCGTATACGTCCCGTAGCGCACGCTTCCGCTCCCGCTTGGGAATGTGGGTTGCGTATATCATGTTCACCGTCCGCACTTGTGGGGGAAAGCCCTTCTGTCCATTGTTGTTCGGCGGCTTGGGCTCCTCGTCGTCGCTGTGCAGCCCCTTGTCTCTGTTTTCGGCCCTTAACTTGCCTGCCTGCTTGAACACCCAACAATCCCTGTTAGTGTGATTGGCTGGCCTTTCGGGGGTGCCATGTATCTGGCACAAGCGATCGAGTATTCGGTCCAAACTGGACGGGCCCTGAGTATTCTTTTTGAATGGCTTTTTCCGCTGACCGGATTTATAGCCTTTGAATCCGGCATTGACTGCCGTGTCTTCATTGTTGTCGCTGTTAACGCGGCGTTTTTGCTTATTCCGACGTGTCCTGCCACTTTTGTCCTTGGTATCCGAATTACCAGGGTTCTTTGATAAGTTGTTACTGCGAGCTAGCCAGCTGTCTTCTCCCGCGCAAAAGCGGGTCATGAGTGTCGTGAGGGCTGCCATGGATTTCGGCTTTTCCTGTCCCAGGTGCCGGGCAAGCCACTCGTCGCGGATGTTATGCTTGAAGGCTGCTAGGGCCTCTGCGTCCGGACAGTCGACTATTTGGTTTTTCTTTGTTAGGAACCGTGTCCAGAATTGTCTGGCCGATTCCTCTGGCTGCTGAATTATGTGGCTTAAGTCGTCGGCATCCGGCGGTCGCACGTAAGTGCCCTGGAAGTTGTCGAGGAATGCGGCTTCCAGGTCCTCCCAAGAACCGATTGAGTCTGCTGGCAAGCTGTTAAGCCAATGCCGGGCCGGTCCTTTAAGTTTGAGCGGGAGGTATTTGATGGCGTGTAGATCATCGCCGCGTGCCATGTGGATGTGAAGGAGATAATCCTCGATCCATACCGCCGGTCTGTTGTGCCATCGTATGATTCGATGTTTACGGGTTTGAAACCCTCTGGGATTTTATGATCCATTACTTCATTCGTGAAGCATAGCGGGTGTGCGGCGCCTCTGTACTGGGCTATATCACGACGTAGCTCGGAAGCGCTATGTCTGTTGTGTTCGGCCCGGCCGGATTTGTTGTATCCGGAGTGAAGATCATTGTCACATGCCGTAGGGCGCCTGCGCGATCCGTAGATCGATCTTGTTTGTCTTGCCTTATCCTCCAGTATGTCTCGCAGGTCGGGCGCATTTTCCCGTGCCTTAGTTGAGCGGCGTCGGGGCATGGCTTGGGTGGAGGGCCGAGGGGCCTCTCTGTCGCGGCCGCGAGGTGGCCGGTCTGCCATGTCATGCGCTGGTGATGTAGGTGCTTCCTCCTCTGATCGGGGTAGCGGCCTGCGCTTCGGGTAACTCTTGGAGGGGCGTTCTAGTTCATACTCTTCAGCCGTAAGGACTTCAGTCCATCTGTCAGCTAGCAAATCTTGGGAAGCTTTAAGCTATTGCTGCTTTTTCTTGAGGCTGCTTGCCGTGGCTAAAAGCCTGCGTTTAAAACGCTCTTGTTCAGCGGGGTCTGATGGTATGATGAATTCGTCGTCATCGAGGCTTGCCTCATCTTCAGAGGGAGGCGTATAGTTATCATCCTCGACCTCTCGGTCTGCCGCTCTCTCATGAGGGCTGGCTTCTCCATCTTCCTGTGCTGAATCTTGCTGAGGTGGGTGTTCTTCGGCGTTATCTGGGGTAATATTACCACCCGTGCTGGAATCACCGTTTTTGCTTTGGTGGGATTTAGAGCGGCGCCGCTGACGCCGGCGCTTCGGCTCTTTCTTGGGGGCGTCATCCCCCACTGTTCCATCGCCATCTCCATCTTTTGGAGTATCCACCATATATATGTCATATGACGAGGTGGCCTTCCAGCGCCCAATAGGTGTTGGTTCCTGTTCGTCTCCTACATCGTCATCCATGCCGTCGATGTCTTCGGACCTGAAGTCAAGCATGTCGGTTAGATCGTCGACAGTGGCTACAAAGTGGGTAGTGGGTGGGCTTTGAATTTCCTTATCGTCCGTATCCCACCCTCGCTGACCATAGTCCGGCCAGGGCTCTCCTGATAAAGAGAGAGACTTAAGAGAGTTCAGGATGTCGCCAAAAGGTGAATGCTGAAAGATGTTTGCGGCGGTGAACTCCATTATCGGCACCCAATCGAATTCGATTGGCAGGGGCGCGGGGGGTTCGGAGTCCGAGGAGGAGTCTGGATCCTCGGAGTCACGGGCCATGCGGAGTTCAGGGCTAGAGTTCGGCTCGATCACCTCTGAGATCGCAGCCCCTGAGGCAGCGTCTAACCGCTGATCCTCGATCGGCGCAATATGCTCTGAATCAATGGTCGAAACCGATGCATATGCGGCCTCCAAGGCACTGTTCGGCGGCAGAGCTATATCATGCCCATCGAGACAGTGCGGCGCGCTTGGCTGTGGCTCGAATCCGTCGAAGATCAAGTCCCCGTGGATGTCAGCCGTGTAGTTTAGGCTTCCAAACCTGACCTGATGTCCAGGGGCGTAGCTTTCGATCTGCTCCAGGTGGCCGAGTGAATTGGCCCGCAGAGCGAAGCCGCCGAAGACGAAGATCTGTCCGGGGAGAAAGGTTTCATCCTGGACCGTATCGTTGTTGATGATCAAAGGAGCTATTAGGCCTAAAGGCGACGACACAGAGGAACTCTCAATGAAAGCACCAATGTCGGTGTCAAAACCGGCGGATCTCGGGTAGGGGGTCCCGAACTGTGCGTCAAGGCCGGATGGTAACAGGAGACAAGGGACACGATGTTTTTTACCCAGGTTTGGGCCCTCTCGATGGAGGTAATACCCTACTCCTGTTTGATTAATATTGATGATATGGGTAGTACAAGAGTAGATCTACCACGAGATCAAGGAGGCTAAACCCTAGAAGCTAGCCTATGGTATGATTGTTGTGTATGGAGTTGATTGCCTATGGACTACAACCCTCCGGTTTATATAGACACCGGATAGGGTTAGGGTTACATAAAGTTGGTTACAATGGTAGGAGATCTTGAATATCCGCATCGCCAAGCTTGCCTTCCACGCCAAGGAAAGTCCCATCCGGACACGGGACGAAGTCTTCAATCTTGTATCTTCATAGTCTAGGAGTCCGGCTGAAGGTATAGTCCGGCTACCCGAACACCCCCTAATCCAGGACTCCCTCAGTAGCCCCTGAACCAGGCTTCAATGACAAAGAGTCAGACGCGCAAATTGTCTTCGGCATTGCAAGGCGGGTTCCTCCTCCAAGTCCTTCGTAGAAGATTGTAAACAGCAAGAGTAGTGTCCGGCTCTACAAAATAAGTTTCCACATATTGCCATAGAGAGAATAATATTGACACAAATCAAATCTGCCGACGTATTCTGCAGTGCGTCATCACACTACGGCCAAGTCCTTTACTCGAATCGGTTTTACTTTTCCACCTCAGCATGTTTTGCACGGCGGTTTCCTTGGCACATCTTGTCAAAGCAGAGATCGTGTACCCCCTTTACGGGATTCTCATCAATACGGACATGGGTAACCCAACCGCGCCATTTATCACGGCGCTTGGGAGGCAAGCGAGTTTTACTAGGCTGGTGGGGACGCACAACCGCATCCGCCCATATAAGGGGATAAGGATCCACCCTTTTACCTACGCCTTCTTCCTCTTTTACCTATCCATCTCCTGCGCACTCGAGCTCCAGCGCCCAAGCCCGCACTTCCCACCTCAACCTTCTCCAGCAATGTCCGGAGCGGGAGGCAAGTGGATGGTCTCCTCTGTCATGGAGGGCCATGTCAAAAAGCTAAGGAAGGCCGGATACTTGTCCAAAGACATCGCGCACCGGCTTCCCGAGGAGGGGCAGCTTCTCCCCACCCCAAGGCCCCATGAGAGGGTAGTATTTCTTCCCCACTTCCTCCGCGGACTGGGTTTTCCACTCCACCCATTTGTCCGGGGGCTCATGTTTTCCTATGGCCTGGATTTCCACGATCTGGCCCCGAACTTCGTCCTCAACATCTCGGCGTTTATCGTCGTGTGCGAGGCCTTCCTCCGCATCCGCCCCCATTTCGGCCTCTGGCTCAAGACCTTCAACGTCAAGCCCAAGGTGGTGCGTGGCCGCCAGGCGGAATGCGGAGGCGCCATGGCAGGCAAGATGGCCAACGTCCTATGGCTCGAGGGCTCCTTCATGGAGACCCTGAAGGGGTGGCAATCGTGGTGGTTTTACATCACCGAGCCGCGCGATCCGAAATGGATCGCAACCCCCGAGTTCCGATCCGGACCCCCGACGCGGCTTATGTCCTGGAAAGAGACGGGCCTGTCGTGGCGCGACGAAAAAGAGGTGATCGGACTGTAGACATGCATCCGGTCCCTGGTGAGCAAGCCGATCAAGCTCGTCAATGTAGTCCAGGTTATGCTCGTCCGCCGGATCCTCCCATGTCAACAACGGGGCTTTAATCTGTGGGAGTTCAACCCGGCGTAGCACCAAACCCTTAACAGGCTCTTTGACACGACGTATGAAGACGTCTGGAAGGTGCTAACCAAAGGCGCCGAGGCTCCCACATCCGCTTCCGAGGACCGCAGATACAGCTCGCAGCGTCACGCTAGCAAGGTAAGCTATTTTCACCTTCTACAGGATGTTAAGTTTTTTCATAATTTGACTCTATGCGGGATCTAAGCTCCCTTACCTTTGACAGGCTTGGCGGGCGAAGTCCGGATCGACTAACTACCCGGCTCCCTTGCCCGAAGACCCAGCCCCCGCTCTACTAGTGAAGCTGCTGGTTCCGGCACCTTATGTGGTGCTGGAGAAGAAGGCCAAGAAGAAGAAGGCCACGGGGACTCGAAAGAGTTCCCGGCATATGGTGGTGTCGGACTCGTCGTCCGACGAGTCCGAGACGCACTCCCCCCGTGAAGACGAGGAGGAGGAAGAAGAAACCTCTCCCCCCCCCCAGCGGGGGGAGGAGAGAAGAGGAAGGTCGCCCCAACGGGGGAGGCCGAGGGGTCTAGGAAAAGGAAGACCCCTCCGCCGGACTACGCCCCCAATGCTGAAGAGGGCAAAGAGGAGTGGCCAAACATGGCCCCCTCCGCCGGACACGATGTTTTTTTCCCAGGTTCAGGCCCTCTCGATGGAGGTAATACCCTACTCCTGCTTGATTAATATTGATGATATGGGTAGTACAAGAGTAGATCTACCACGAGATCAAGGAGGCTAAACCCTAGAAGCTAGCCTATGGTATGATTGTTGTGTATGGAGTTGATTGCCTACGGACTACAACCCTCCGGTTTATATAGACACCGGATAGGGTTAGGGTTACATAAAGTCGGTTACAATGGTAGGAGATCTTGAATATCCGCATCGCCAAGGTTGCCTTCCACGCCAAGGAAAGTCCCATCCGGACACGGGACGAAGTCTTCAATCTTGTATCTTCATAGTCAGGAGTCCGGCTGAAGGTATAGTCCGGCTACCCGAACACCCCCTAATCCAGGACTCCCTCAATCGGGCTACTATATTTACATGGTGGACTACTACTACTGATGAGGTGGTCTACTAGAAATTCTTCGGTTGCAGACTCCATGATATCTGCTCCAGCTTCATCAACATAGTCATCATCGCTATCATCTGGATCTGAGTCGGTGTCGTCGATGATGATGTAGTCTTCCGGGCGAATCTCCTTGGGTTCTTCATCTTCTTCTACCAGTGTAGGGCCTCCCATGAATATTCCGATCTTCATTGTTAGGTCGGCATTCTTGTCCACTAGTACTTCTATTTCCTCTTCATAATCTTCACGTGTAGCCTTGAGTTCTTCCTCCAGTTCCTTGATTCTTGTCTTTGCCTTCTTTAGGTCTATCATGTTGGCGCACATCTGGTTCTCCTGACGTCGAATGTGCTGGTTTAACTCCTGGATAAAAGATGCAACTGATCTATCCTTTCTGGTGCTGATCATCTCCCAGTGCTCATCTCAGCACCCACAAATCTGGTAGATAGTATCCTTAAGATCATTGCGGTAGACTTCTCCAATGCATCCCATGGCGATGTGAGCTGCCATGCTCTTTCCTAGACTCCAAGTTGGTGTATCAAAAGAAAACTCTATGGGCTCAGTGACTGGCATGAATGTCCTTCCTGGAACTTGAACTTGAATCATCCAGCGCTCTTCTTCAGGTAAAGTGGCGTTGTAGGTTCCGGTGAAGCTTGGTACTCCTATGTTCAGGTGTCTAGTGACTTCCTTCAAATGACGTCCAAAGGGTGTATCTTCATCCGGTTGCGTGAACTTTTTCCTTGCATCTGTCATCCTAAAAGAGTAGAAAATATGAGAAGTCAGAAAAGAGAAGAGAGTGAGTAGTGATCTAGGTCTTTAGCTTAATGGTCGTGTCCTACAGTCAACGTGTGCTCTGATACCATCTTGTAGCGACCAGACCTCAAACGGTCCAATCTCTGTGCTCAGGTGTCATCCCTGGATCAGTAATGCTGACACCAGGATTTATAACAGAGTAGCAATCACACACTTACATCGAATGCCTCAAAAGAGAGCTTATTACAATAGATATGGCTTAAGGCCATCTAATAACGATAACAGCGGAAGGCTTGGCAGATAAGTGACTCCATCAACTCCAACAGAATCACTGAGTATAGAACCATGACCTAAAAACTCCTTAATCGTCGTCTGAAAAGTCTGCAACATTAACGTTGCAGCCCGAAACGGGTCAGCACATGAAATATGCTGGCAAAGTAACACATAGAGAGTAATGGAATGAAACAGCTATTCTACATGCATATTTGGCTGGTGGAAAGCTCTATGGTTACAGTTTTGCGTAAAGCCAATTTTTCCCTACTGCAAAGGAATAAATTTATTTAACTATCATGGTAGTTGTTAAACATTGAGAATGGTTGACAGCATTCTCAATCCCCATTAAGCATCATCATTAGACAAAACCCAACAAAATTAAATTTTAGAGTAACATGTTGAGATTCACATAATAATCCAGGTACTAGATACTCAAGATGTCCATAACCGGGGACACGGCTAATCATGATTAGTTTATACACTCTGCGGAGGTTTGCGCACTTTTCCCCACAAGACTCGATCGCCTCCGTTTGGTTTCTCGCACTTCATGGTGTTTGAGAAGATGGATGACTGAGACATAGTCTTTCAAAAGCGCTAGCACCTTACGATCGGGTAGACCGTTACACCTACTTTCCCCTACATCTACTAGTCTACCACTGTAAGAGTTTGCAGAACTTAATCTACTATGCTAGAGCCCATAATAGCTTGTGGCTGCACACGGAAGTTTCTAGCATGAATAATCTCATGATCCCTTTGAGCCTGGGTGGTGGTCCAAAAGAAAACAGGCAATCCTGGAATACCCAGGTACCTCAATCCACCCAGATGTGTGTTTAATTTGCCACCTTAGATAAACCATTAATTAACAATCTCACATCTGTCATGGATACACTCACCCAATCCACGTCTACTAGAATAGCATGGCATAATAAGCAAACATAGAAGTAACTCCCAAAGGTTTGATAACAAACAGGTAATAGGTACTACCTCAACTACTTCCCAAACCCACAATTTATTTAGATCCTAATCATGCAATGTGTGAGGATTGATCTAATGCAATAAAACTGGGTAGAGGGAAAACATGATCAAAGTGTTACTTGCCTTGCTGATGATCCGGTAAACCTAGCAATTCGAAGTAGCAAGCGGTGCACTCCGGGTACTCTATGGCAAACAAACAAGCATACAATAAGTACTCATCTAATGCACATGTAAAACTCAAATAAGAGAACTAACCAGAAAGTTCAACTTAAGAACTTCGGTTGGCAAAAAGAATCAAATCGGACAGAGCAACGAAAGACAAACAGCAAAAGAAACAAGCTTCGTTTACTATTCTGAATCTAAGGCAATTTTTACAGTGGCAAAATCTTGTTTGAGTTGGTTAAACGGAAAGAAGGTTTCGAGACGAAACTCCAGGCACTTGAATCACCTGATTCCGATAAACGAGCGAAAAGTTAGACTAGAACGAAAATCGGATCAGACATCACGATCAGAAAAATCGTGGATTTAATCCGAGAAAAAGAAAAACGAAGAAAGTTCGTTAAAACGAACGAACGGACGAACGCTCACTATTTAAATAAACCGGAAAAACCGATCTACTTAAAAAAACCGAAACTAAAAAAACGAGCAAAACCGTCGAAAAAACCAAACGTTTTTTCGAGAAAAACAGGAGGCGAAAAATACCTCCGGCGATGGCGGTGGCGGCGGTCCGGCGGCGAGGCGGCGGCGGTGCGGCGGAGGGGCGGCGCGGCGAGGCGGCGGCGCGGCAGCAGCGGCGGCGGGGCGCGGCAGCGGCGGCGGGGCTAGGGTTAGGGCGGGGCGGCGACTTGGGCTTTTGCCAGGGCAGCGCGGCAGCTTATAAGAGGCCCGGCCAGGAGAGTCCTGGTCGGTTACGGCCCAAGGTTGGTTCGGACGTTTTTTTAATAATTACGCTTAGAAAAAAACAAAAGAAATACTAAACGGACTCCAAAAATCCCGAAATAAATTTTCCCCGGCTTCTAAAATCAAGCCGCACAGGATGAACATTTATTTGGGGCCTAAATGCAATTTTGAAAAAATGCGCATTTTTCCCAAATTCACATAAAATAGCAAATAAATCCAAATAAAATCTTATTTGATTTTTTTATTAAATCCTCAATATTTCTTTATTTTGGGAAAGTCATTTTATTTCCTTTCTCATAATTTTTGTAATAGAAATAATTTATGATAAAATAAATAAAATCAAATGATCCTATTTTCAAAATTTGAGACAACTCAAATATGAAAATAACGAAATCCCCAACTCTCTCCGAGGGTCCTTGAGTTGCGTGAAATTTCTAGGATCAACCAAAATGCAATAAAATATGATATGCAATGATGATCTAGTGTATAACATTCCAAATTGAAAATTTGGGATGTTACAATAACTTGCCGGCCTGCTTGAACACCCAGCATTCTCTGTTGGTGTGATTGGCTGGCTTATCGGGGGTGCCGTGGATTTGACACGAGCGATCAAGTATGCGATCTAAACTGGACGGGCCCGGAGTACTTCTTTTGAATGGCTTTTTCTGCTGACCGGATCTAGAGCCTCTGAATCCGGCATTGACTGTCGTATCATCGGTGTTATCGCCGTTGTTGCGGTGCTTTTGTCTGTTACGACATGGTCTGCCATTGGCATCTTTGGTATTCGGATTGCCCGGATTCCTTGATGTCTTGTTGCTGCGAGCCAGCCAGCTATCCTCGCCCGCGCAAAAGTGAAGAAACCCAAGTCTGGACCTAAGCCTGAAACTGAGTGCTTCTATTGCAACACGACTGGACACTGGAAGCGGAACTGCCCCAAGTATTTGGCGGATAAGAAGGATGGCAAAGTGAACAAAGGTATATGTGATATACATGTTATTGATGTGTACCTTACTAATGCTCGCAGTAGCACCTGGGTATTTGATACTGGTTCTGTTGCTAACATTTGCAACTCGAAACAAGGACTACGGATTAAGCGAAGATTAGCTAAGGACGAGGTGACGATGCGCGTGGGAAATGGTTCCAAAGTCGATGTGATCGCGGTCGGCACGCTACCTCTACATCTACCATCGGGATTAGTTTTAGACCTGAATAATTGTTATTTGGTGCCTGCGTTGAGCATGAACATTATATCTGGATCTTGTTTGATGCGAGACGGTTATTCATTTAAATCAGAGAATAATGGTTGTTCTATTTATATGAGTAATATCTTTTATGGTCATGCACCCTTGAAGAGTGGTCTATTTTTATTAAATCTCGATAGTAGTGATACACATATTCATAATGTTGAAGCCAAAAGATGCAGAGTTGATAATGATAGTGCAACATATTTGTGGCACTGCCGTTTAGGTCATATCGGTGTAAAACGCATGAAGAAACTCCATACTGATGGACTTCTGGAATCACTTGATTATGAATCACTTGGTACTTGCGAACCGTGCCTCATGGGCAAGATGACAAAAACAACGTTCTCCGGATCTATGGAGAGAGCAACAGATTTGTTGGAAATCATACATACAGATGTATGTGGTCCGATGAATGTTGAGGCTCGTGGTGGATATCGTTATTTCCTCACCTTCACAGATGATTTGAGCAGATATGGGTATATCTACTTGATGAAGAACAAGTCTGAAACATTTGAAAAGTTCAAAGAATTTCAGAGTGAAGTAGAAAATCATCATAACAAGAAAATAAAGTTTCTACGATCTGATCGTGGAGGAGAATATTTGAGTTACGAGTTTGGTTTACATTTGAAACAATGTGGAATAGTTTCGCAACTCACGCCACCTGGAACACCACAGCGAAATGGTGTGTCCGAACGTCGTAATCGTACTTTACTTGATATGGTGCGATCTATGATGTCTCTTACCGATTTACCGCTATCGTTTTGGGGTTATGCTTTAGAGACGGCCGCATTCACGTTAAATAGGGCACCATCAAAATCCGTTGAGACGACGCCTTATGAACTGTGGTTTGGCAAGAAACCAAAGTTGTCGTTTCTCAAAGTTTGGGGCTGCGATGCTTATGTGAAGAAACTTCAACCAGATAAGCTCGAACCCAAATCGGAGAAATGTGTCTTCATAGGATACCCAAAGGAGACAATTGGGTACACCTTCTATCACAGATCTGAAGGCAAGATTTTCGTTGCTAAAATCGGATCCTTTCTAGAGAAGGAGTTTCTCTCGAAAGAAGTGAGTGGGAGGAAAGTAGAACTTGATGAGATAACTGTATCTACTCCCTTATTGGAAAGTAGTTCATCACAAGAACCGGTTCCTGTGACAACTACACCAATTAGTGAGGAAGCTAATGATATTGATCATGAAACTTCAGATCAAGTTTCTACTAAACCTCGTAGGTCTACCAGAGTAAGATCCGCACCAGAGTGGTATGGAAATCCTATTCTGGAAGTCATGTTACTAGACCATGATGAACCTACGAACTATGAGGAAGCGATGATGAGCCCAGATTCCGCAAAATGGCTAGAGGCCATGAAATCTGAGATAGGATCCATGTATGAAAACAAAGTATGGACTTTGGTTGACTTGCCCGATGATCGGCAAGCCATTGAGAATAAATGGATCTTTAAGAAGAAGACTGACGCTGATGGTAATGTTACTGTCTACAAAGCTCGACTTGTTGCAAAAGGTTTTCGACAAGTTCAAGGGGTTGACTACGATGAGACTTTCTCACCCGTAGCGATGCTTAAGTCTGTCCGAATCATGTTGGCTATTGCTGCATTTCATGATTATGAAATTTGGCAAATGGATGTCAAGACTGCATTCTTGAATGGATTTCTAGAAGAAGAGTTGTATATGATGCAACCTGAAGGTTTTGTTGATCCAAAAGGTGCTGAAAAGTGTGCAAGCTCCAACATTCCATTTATGGACTGGTGCAAGCATCTCGGAGTTGGAATAAACGTTTTGATAGTGTGATCAAAGCATATGGCTTTATACAGACTTTTGGAGAAGCCTGTATTTACAAGAAAGTGAGTGGGAGCTCTGTAGCATTTCTAGTTTTATATGTTGATGACATATTATTAATTGGAAATGATATAGAATTTCTGGATAGCATAAAGGGATACTTGAATAAAAGTTTTTCTATGAAAGACCTCGGTGAAGCTGCTTACATATTGGGCATCAAGATCTATAGAGATAGATCAAGACGCTTAATAGGACTTTCACAAAGTACATACCTTGACAAAATTTTGAAAAAGTTCAAAATGGATCAGGCAAAGAAAGGATTCTTGCCTGTGCTACAAGGTGTGAAGTTGAGTCAAACTCAATGCCCGACCACAGCAGAAGATAGAGAGAAAATGAAAGATGTTCCCTATGCTTCAGCCATAGGCTCTATCATGTATGCAATGCTGTGTACCAGACCTGACGTATGCTTAGCAATAAGCTTGGCAGGTAGGTACCAAAGTAATCCAGGAGTGGATCACTGGATAGCGGTCAAGAACATCCTGAAATACCTGAAAAGGACTAAGGATATGTTTCTCGTATATGGAGGTGACAAAGAGCTAGTCGTAAATGGTTACGTCGATGCAAGCTTTGACACAGATCCGGACGATTCTAAATCGCAGACCGGATACGTGTTTTTATTAAACGGTGGAGCTGTAAGTTGGTGCAGTTCTAAACAAAGCGTCGTGGCAGGATCTACATGTGAAGTGGAGTACATAGCTGCTTCTGAAGCAGCAAATGAAGGAGTCTGGATGAAGGAGTTCATTTCTGATCTAGGTGTCATACCTAGTGCATCGGGACCAATGAAGATCTTCTGTGACAATACTGGTGCAATTGCCTTGGCAAAGGAATCCAGATTTCACAAGAGGACCAAGCACATCAAGAGACGCTTCAATTCCATTCGGGACCAAGTCCAAGTGGGAGACATAGAGATTTGCAAGATACATACGGATCTGAATGTTGCAGACCCGTTGACTAAGCCTCTCTCACGAGCAAAACATGATCAGCACCAAGACTCCATGGGTGTTAGAATCATTACTATGTAATCTAGATTATTGACTCTAGTGCAAGTGGGAGACTGAAGGAAATATGCCCTAGAGGCAATAATAAAGTTATTATTTATTTCCTCATATCATGATAAATGTTTATTATTCATGCTAGAATTGTATTAACCGGAAACATGATACATGTGTGAATACATAGACAAACATATAGTCACTAGTATGCCTCTACTTGACTAGCTCATTAATCAAAGATGGTTATGTTTCCTAACCATTGACATGTGTTGTCATTTGATTAATGGGATCACATCATTAGGAGAATGAGGTGATTGACATGACCCATCCCGTTAGCTTAGCACTTGATCGTTTAGTATTCTGCTATTGCTTCCTTCATGACTTATACATGTTCCTGTAACTATGAGAATTGTGTAACTCCAGTTTACCAGAGGAACACTTTGGGTACTACCAAACGTCACAACGTAACTGGGTGATTATAAAGGAGTACTACAGGTGTCTCCGAAGGTACATGTTGAGTTAGCATAATTCGAGATTAGGTTTTGTCACTCCGATTGTCGGAGAGGTATCTCTGGGCCCTCTCGGCAATGCTCATCACCTAAGCCTTGCAAGCATGTAACTAATGAGTTAGTTATAAGATGAAGTATTACAGAACGAGTAAAGAGACTTGTCAATAACGAGATTGAACTAGGTATTGGATACCGACGATCGAATCTCGGACAAGTAACATACCGATGACAAAGGGAACAACGTATGTTGTTATGCGGTTTGACCGATAAAGATCTTCGTAGAATATGTAGGAACCAATATGGGCATCCAGGTCCCGCTATTGGTTATTGACCAGAGATGTGTCTCGGTCATGTCTACATCGTTCTCGAACCGTAGGGTCCGCACGCTTAAGGTTTCGATGACAGTTATATTATGAGTTTATGTATTTTGATGTACCGAAGGTTGTTCGGAGTCCCGGATATGATTACGGACATGACGAGGAGTCTCGAAATGGTCGAGACATAAAGATTGATATATTGGACGGATATATTTGGACACCGGAAAGGTTCCGGAGAAGTTTGGAGCCCCGGAAGGTTACCGGAACCCCCCGGGAGGTATATGGGCCTTATTGGGCCCATGTAGGAGGAAGAGAGAAGGAGCAAGGGAAGGGGGCACGCCCCCCCCCCCCCAAGCCCAATCCGAATTGGGGAGGGGGCCGGTCCCCCCTTTCCTTTCTCCTTCCCCCTCTTCCTATTACTACTACTAGTACTACTTCCTAATACTAGTACTCTTTCCTTCCCCCTCCAAATAAGATAAGGAAAAGAGAGGGAAACCTACTTGGAGTAGGTTTCCCCCTCCTCATGGCGCGCCCCCCTAGGGCCGGCCACCTCCTCCCTCCCTCCTTTATATACGGGGGTAGGGGGGCACCCTAGAACACACAAGTTGATCATTGATCGTTCCTTAGCCGTGTGCGGTGCCCCCCTCCACGATATTACACCTTGGTCATATTGTAGCAGTGCTTAGGCGAAGCCCTGCAACAGGAGAACATCAAGATCGTCACCACGCCGTCGTGCTGACGGAACTCCCCCTCGGCGCCTCTGCTGGATCGGAGATCGAGGGTGCGTCATCGAGCTGTACGCGTGTCAAGAACTCGGAGGTGCCGGAGTAACGGTACTTGGATCGGTTGAACCGGAGGACGTACGACTACTTCCTCTACGTTGCGTCAACGCTTCCGCTTCGGTCTACGAGGGTACGTAGACAACACTCTCCCTTCGTTGCTATATCATCACCATGATCTTGCGTGTGCGTAGGAAAATTTTGAAATTACTACGTTCCCCAACAGGAATGTGTCTTCCAAATCCTCCCAACTGCTGACGGAGTCTGCTGGCAAGCTATTCAGCCAATGCCGAGCTGGTCCTTTGAGTTTTAGAGGGAGGTACTTGATGGCATGTAGATCATCACCGCGAGCCATGTGGATGTGAAGGAGGAAATCCTCAATCCATACAGCGGGATCTGTTGTACCATCATATGATTCGATATTTACGGGTTTAAAACCCTCCAGGAATTCGTGATCCATAACTTCATCAGTGAAGCATAGGGGGTGTGCGGCGCCTCTGTGCCGGGCTATATCACGATGCAGTTCATATGAGTCTTGTCTGCTATATTCGGCCCGGTCGGATTTACTTTTAGTGTATCCGACGGGACGGTCATCGTCCCGCGTTGGCGCGCGCCCCCGTGACCCATATATTAACCTTGCATGTTTTGCTCTGCTGTCCTATACGTGTCGCAGGTCCCGTGTGTTGCCCCGGGCCTTGGTATTTTTGATTGAGTGGCGGCGGGGTGCAGGCTGAACTTCAGGCTGAAACGCCTCTCTGGCTCGGCCACGCGGTGGCCGGTCAGCCGCATCGTACACTGGTGATGGAGGTTTCAATGCTTCCTCCTCGAGGTGAGGTAGCAACCTGCGCTTTGGGTAACTCTTGGAGGGGCGTTCGAGTTCATATTCCTCGGCCGCAAGGACTTCGGTCCATCTGTCTGCTATCAAGTCTTGATCAGCTTGAAGCTATTGTTGCTTTTTCTTCAGGCTATTTGATGTGGCCATAAGCCGGCGCTTGAAGTGCTCCTGCTCGACGGGATCCTCAGGCACGATAAATTCTTCGTCGCCGAGGCTCACCGCGTCTTCGGAGAGAGGCATGTAATTGTCCTCCTCCGATTCTCCATCTGCTGCCTGCTCTGGAGGGCTAGCTTGTTCACCCTCCCTCTCTACATCGTGCTGGAGGGGATTGTGGTTGTCTTCGGCACTATCCGGAGTGTTATTGTCTCTTGTGCCGGTATCACTACTTTTGTTGTGGCGGGACTTAGAGTGGCACCGCTAATGTCGGCGCTTGGGTTGCTTCTTGGAGGGGTCATCCTCCGTTGTCTCGTCGCCATTGCCTTCTTTGGGGGTGTCCACCATGTATATATCATATGATGAGGTGGCGGTCCAGCGCCCTGTGGGCGGTGGTTCCTATTCGTCTCCTGCATCGTCGTCCATACCGTCGATGTCTTCGGAGTCGAAGTCGAGCATGTCGGTTAAATCGTCGACAGTGGTACTAAGTGGGTGGTGGGTGGGCAGCGAATTTCTTCATCGTCCGCATCCCATTCTAGCCGGAGATAGTTCGGCCAAGGTTCTCCTGTCAAGGAGAGAGACCTTAACGAATTTAGCAAATCGCCGAAAGGCGAGTGCTGAAAGATATCCGCGGAGATGAACTCCATGATCGATGCCCAGTCAGATTCGATAGGCACAGATGCAGGCGGCTCGGAGTCCGTGGCCGGAGACGAATCCAGTGGTTCGGTGACACGGCTCTCGTAAGGGGTTGAATCTGTATCCGGCTCTATCACCACTGAGAGTGCGGCCTCCATGACAGGGTCAATTCCTCCATCCTCGGATGGCGCAATTTGCTCCAGATTGAAGGCCGGAGTAGTTGTAGGTGTGATCTCCCGAACACTGTCCGACAGAAGAGCTAAATCATGCTCGTCGTGATCATGCGGCGCACCTGACATGGGCTCGAATCCGTCGAAGATTAAGTCTCCATGGATGTCGGCAGTGTAGTTTAAGTTTCCGAAGCTGACATGATGGCCAGGGGCGTAGCTCTCGATCTTCTCCAGATGGCCAAGCGAATTGGCCCGCAGTGTGAAGCCGCCGAATACGAGTATCTGTCAGGGGAGGAAAACTTGACCCTGGACCGCATCGTTACCAATGATCGAAGGGGCCATCGAGCCTTATGGTGATGGCACAGTGGAACTCTCAATGAAAGCACCAATGTCGGTGTCAAAACCGGCGGATCTCGGGTAGGGGGTCCCGAACTGTGTGTCTAAGGCGGATGGTAACAGTAGGCAAGGGACACGATGTTTACCCAGGTTCGGGCCCTCTCGATGGAGATAAAACCCTACGTCCTGCTTGATTGATCTTGATGATATGAGTATTACAAGAGTTGATCTACCACGAGATCATAGAAGCTAAACCCTAGAAGGCAGCCTATGGTATGATTTTATGTTGTCCTATGGACTAAACCCTCCGGTTTATATAGACACAGGAGGGGGCTAGGGTTAAACAGAGTTGGTTACAAGGGAGGAGATCTACATATCCGTATTGCCAAGCTTGCCTTCTACGCCAATGAAAGTCCCATCCGGACACGGGATGAAGTCTTCAATCTAGTATCTTCATAGTCCAACAGTCCGGCCAAAGGATATAGTCCGATTGTCCGGAGACCCCCTAATCTAGGACTCCCTCAGCTGGCTTGGTTCCTCCCTTCTCCGCCCTCTTCAACACTGTGCTGGTGCATTATCAGATCCACATGCTGCACCTTGGTCCTCAATCAGTGACCCTTCTCACCATCTTCGCCTTTGTTTGCGAGGCCATGGTAGGCATTGCCCCTTCAGTGGCCCTTCTCCACCACTTCTTCTCGTTGCACCTGATTGATCCCTGTCGGTGTCAAAACCGGCGGATCTCGGGTAGGGGGTCCTGAACTGTGCGTCTAGGCCGGATGGTAATAGGAGGCAGGGAACACGAAGTTTTACCCAGGTTCGGGCCCTCTTCATGGAGGTAAAACCCTACATCCTGCTTGATTAATATTGATGGTATGGGTAGTATAAGAGTACATCTACCACGAGATCAGAGAGGCTAAACCCTAGAAGCTAGCCTATGGTATGATTGTATGTTATGATTGTTGTCCTACGGACTAAAACCCTTCAGTTTATATAGACACCGGAGAGGGTTAGGGTTACACAAGGTCGGTTACAAGGAGGAGATATCCATATCCGTACTGCCTAGCTTGCCTTCCATGCCAAGTTGAGTCCCATCTGAACACAAGACGAAGTCTTCAATCTTGTATCTTCATAGTCTAACAGTCTGGCCAATGGAGATAGTCCGGCTGTCCGGAGACCCCCTAATCCAGGACTCCCTCAGTAGCCCCTGAACCAGGCTTCAATGACGATGAGTCCGGCGCGCAGTATTGTCTTTGGCATCGCAAGGGGGGTTCCTTCTCTGAATACATCACAGAAGAACTTGAAAAGCGAGGATAGTGTCCGACCCTACAAAATAAGTTCCACATTCCACCGCAGAGAGAATAATATTTTCATAGATCTAATTTGCTGGCTTGTTTTGGCAGCATGACGTTATGTCAAAGCCGAGATCGTGTCCCCTTATTACGGGATTCTCATCAATACGGGCGTGGGTAACCCAACCGCGCCATCAATTGCGGCGCTTGGGGGATAAGCGAGTTTTACCAGGCAAGTGGGGACGCTTAGTTTCGTCCGCCCATATAAAGGGATAAGGATTCACCTTTCTATCCATGCCTTCTTCCTCCCTTGCTCATCCATTTTCACACAGTCGAGCTCTAGCGCCCAAGTCCACACTCCTACCTCAACCTTCTCCAACCATGTCCGGAGCGGGAGGCAAGTGGATGGTCTCTCCCGTCACGGAGGGAGACATCAAGAAACTGAGGAGAGCCGGATACCTGCCCGACGACATCGCGCACCGGCTCCCAGATGAGGGGCAGCTCATCCCCACCCCCAGGCCCCATGAGAGGGTAGTATTTCTCACCCATTTCCTCCGCGGACTGGGGTTCCCTCTCCATCCCTTCGTCCGTGGGCTCATGTTTTATTACGGCTGGATTTCCACGATCTGGCCCCGAACTTCATCCTCAACATCTCGGCGTTTATCGTCGTGTCCGAGGCATTCCTCCGCATCAAGCCCCACTTCGGCTTATGGCTGAAGACCTTCAATGTCAAGCCGAAGGTGGTGGGCAGCCGCCAGGCGGAGTGCGGAGGCGCCATGGTGGGCAAGATGCCCAACATAACATGGCTCGAGGGCTCCTTTGTGGAAACCATAAAGGGGTGGCAATCGGGGTGGTTCTATATCACCGAGCCGCGCGACCCTGCATGGGTAGCAGCCCCCGAGTTCCGATCTGGCATCCCCATGAGGCTCACCTCCTGGAAAGAGAAGGGCCTGTCCTGGGGTAGTTCGAAAGAGCTGACCGGACTCCAAACATATATTCAAAACATGGTGGACAAGAAGCTCAAGCTTGTCAACATAGTCCAGGTTATGCTCATCCGCCGGATACTCCCATGCCAACAACGGGAGTTCACCTTGTGGGAGTTCAATCCGGCGCAGCACCGGACTCTGAACAGGCTCTTCGACACGACTCATGAAGACGCCTGGAGGGTGTTGTTCAAAAGTGCCGAGGTCCCTCCCCCTATTACTGAGGATCGTGGATTCAGCGCGAAGCGCCAAGCCAGTGCGGTAAGCTGCTTTACCTTTCACAGGATACTTTTTATATAGATTGGCTCTATGCGGGATCTAAACTCCCGTACCTTTGACAGGACAGGGAGAAGATGGCTGGACAGATCGACTGTCTGGCTCCTTTGCCTGAAGGCCCCGCAGACGCTCTTCTGGCGAAGATGTTGACTCCGGCCCCTTATAAGGTGCCGGAGAAGACCAAGAAAGCCAAGGGAGCTCAAAAGAGTTCCCGACGCCAGGCGTCGTCGGACTCACCGTCTGATGACTCTGCGGTGCACTCTTCCCCCGAAGACGAGGAAGAAGAAGAAGAAGATGTTCCCCCACCGACTGGGCGAGATAGAAAAAGGAAGGCCGCCCCAACTGGGGGGGCGAAGGGTCCATGAAGGGAAGGACTCTCCTTCCAGACAGCTCCACCGCCGCCGACGAAGGCGAAGACAAGTGGTTGCCCAGGGCCAAGCCCCCGGGGAGATCGTAAGTATTCGGATACCAAAGTAACCCATAGGATTCCTTTGTCGCACTGCTTTCCCTAATCGCCGAACATAATTACGCAGGCCGCCATGAGCCAATATCAATGTATCATCGGACGCCTCCCTGGGCTCGTCGGACATGGATAGCGATCCAGTCCCGACCGCCACCTCCCCTCATCCTGCCGACAACGCCGAGGTGTTGTCTCAAGAGGCACCGGATCGAGGGGAGACAGTCCCGGAGGTGCCTCAAGGCGACCTTCTGGACTCCGGGGGCCGTGGGGACGGGGGCCCCGAGAGCTCCGAGTTTGGCCCTCAGCCGAACACCGTGCCGGATCCTCCAGCAGTTCCGGGCTCGGGCAGGTGGCCTCCTTCTAAGAGGGGCAAGACGCCTGTGCCGATGACCTCTTTTCATCCAGAGGCACCAGACAATCTGCTGGAAGCGCTTCGCAGCGCTTCCATCGACGAGGAGTACCGCACTATCATGAGTGCGGTGATCCAGAAGGTTCAGTCCGCCAAGAGCGGATTGACTGAAGCATGTGCCAGCCTTCTAATAGGCTTCGAGGTAAGTGTTTTAAAATGTAGTAGAAATATTACCGCATAGACAGTAGCCCCTGATGCTTTGTTCGGTGTTCACAAAGAAAAGCCGAACAGAGGATCAAATAATATCGCAGGAGTCTAATATAAGTATGTCAATATGCATATGCAGGCTTCGCTGCTGACGTCCGCCGCACTAACTGCGGAGGTCGCCGTACTGAAGCAGGACCTCGAGGGGTCCAAGAAAGAGCTCGGCCTTGCCAAGAGGCAGCTCGAAGAGAACAAGGGTAAGTAATACCCCGTCTATATATATGTATATATATATAAAGGACGTGATTGCAAAATGACAGGGTCATTGTATGTTTGCCACGGGCCATGACTGAGGTGGCAACCCTGAAGCAAGCGCTGACCAAGGCCGAAGATACAACGGCCAAGGAGCGCACCAAGCGATAGAAACACGAGGCTCGGGTGGGTGAGATGCAGCAAGAGCTCCAGGCTCTTGTGGCGAAGCACGAGGCGTTGGAGCTTGACTCCAAGACGCGGGAGTCTAAGCTTACCGCAGCCCTCGAGAGTGTAAAAAGTGCCAAGGCCGAAGCCCAAAAGGCCCTCTAAGAGATTGACACGATGAAGAAGATAGCAGCGGGTAAGGCTTTCTATATGCAAAGCAAGCATGTAAAAGTAAATTACCGATTACTTACCCAGATCCGGAGCTCTTCAGGAGCATTCGCAGATTTGCCCCGCGGTGTGTCCAATGCCGCACAATTTTACCAGGCCGAGGACGGAAGCTCGACGGAGAAGCTGTTCTGGTCTCAGTATGCTGAGGCCGAACATCCGGTGCCGATGAGTGACCAGCTGAAGCGAATGGTCGAGCTACATAAGGCGGCCGATCAGGCCATGAAGAGCTTTATAGTCCGGTTGTGGCTTGGTGACGCCCTTCCGAACAGCTTCTTCAGTCTAGTGAGGCGGCTTGTGGATGCCTGCCCATGGCTGGAGGTCGTCAAGCGATCTGTCTGCATTGAAGGTGCACGCCGGGCTTTCGCCTGTGTAAAAATGTAGTGGGTCAAGCTAGACGCCGTGAAGCTGATCAAGGAGGGGCCGCCGGAGGGCAAGGAGCACCGCCACCCCGAGATGTACTACGAGGGTGTTCTGCCGGGTGCCCGCCTTATCGCGGATGAGTGTTCAAAAGATGTAATATTTGAATGAGACTTGCTCATTTTGTCCTGTATGTATGAAAACTTGTTTCATATGCGCTATGCAACGCTTGTTAGAATTTAAAATATTACCTTCTGTTTGGCTGTTTATCCAATCTGAGAGATGGCTAGTCCTCGGCTTCTGCCCCCATGCCATGAGTGCTAGGGTGTTCGGGATAAACCTAAGCACTCTTGTTCCCATGTTTGGGTCCTTCGATGGAGGTGCTCAGCACAACGAAGAAGGCAACCGGACTAATAATGCTTTATCACTTTCACTTAGCCATAGAATTCTATAATTTTAAATTTCGGTGAAGCCCCTGGTATTCGGAAAGCCAAATTCGGGGCGCGATACACACCTGTAAGTCGGACAGGGCCGGCCCCTCGCCCTAAGCGGCATAAGTCTTTAGGGACTCGAAAAACCTCGCCGAACAGCGACTAGTCTCTCGCCTTATCATGACAGTCAGTTTTAACTTTCTCTACTAAGGTGCTCAGCCCGGCAGAACCAGGGCACAATCGCAGTAGTTCTCCTAGTGCTACCTTAGCCGATAGAGCGGAATGTAAGGTACCAAAACATAGGAGCCGGGCAAACCCAACATTTGACCAAAGACATGATTCGGAGCTGATGCATATAGTGCTATAAGTTCAGGGTGTCGCACTTGTGAAAGTGTTCGGACTTTTCACACCGCATTGTGGGGTACGTAAGCCCCTGGTGTATTGGCCGTACCAGAGTGTATGGTTGCAAGGCGTCATTAATGAACACATAGATATATATATAACAAGAATGCAATAATGGTCGTAATGTCATGCATTGTTTATTGAAAATTGCGTTAAAGCAGAGTGATACAGATAGTGCGATAAGCAAAGAGTAGGACTATGTCCCTTCCAAGGGCGGGCTGAGGAATGATATGAAATATGTAATCAACCTGGAAATTCCGTTGTATAACGTAGCTGTCTGCCTCCTTGGTTGCTGCATCATGTGTTCGGCAATAGTGCTGCCGGACAGTGTTTCCAGAGATTAAGGTCCTGAAAGAAAAAGAAAAATAACCAAACGGGAAGCCCCTAGTGCGGTTTAGGCCGCGTTTTGGGGTGTGCCGCAGTTGTGCCCCCCTCCCCACCTGTGCCCATGGTATTTTTAATGCGTAATTGTGTACGCGCGGCATGAATATCGTCGTTGGGCTGGGATTGGGGTGGCCGCCGTATTGCTACGCGAGCTCAGATCGCGCCAGGCGGTCTATTTGCCGATTGCCCTAGGCGCGCTTGAAGGTGTCCGGCTTTGAAACACCGAACTGGTTGATTGCCTTGAGAGGCTGCTTTGCGCTTCTGCTGCGAGGGCTGCGGTGTGCTCCTCTATTCGGAGAGAGCGCTCTGTGTTTCCATTGACTGTAATAACTCCGCGAGGTCCTGGCATCTTGAGCTTGAGGTGTGTATAATGCGGTACCGCATTGAATCTAGCAAATAAAGTTCGCCCGAGCAGCGCGTGATAACCACTGCGGAACGGGACTATAGCAAAGATTAACTCTTCGCTTCGGAAGTTATCCGGGGATCCGAAGACCACTTCTAGTGTAATTGAGCCAGTGCAATGGGCCTCTATGCCTGGAATGACGCCCTTAAAGGTCGTTTTTGTGGGTTTGATTCTTGAGGGGTCTATACCCATTTTGCGCATTGTGTCCTGATAAAGCAGGTTCAGGCTGCTGCCACCGTCCATAAGGACTCGAGTGAGGTGAAATCCATCAATGATTGGGTCTAGGACCAGTGCAGCGTATCCGCCATGACGGATACTAGTGGGGTGGTCCCTGCGATCGAAGGTGATCGGACAGGAGGACCAAGGGTTGAACTTTGGGGCGACTGGCTCCAACACATATACGTCCCTGAGCGCACGCTTCCGCTCCCTCTTGGGGATGTAGGTTGCATATATCATGTTCACCGTCCGCACTTGCGGGGGAAACCTCTTCTGTCCTCCAGTGTGCGGCTGCCGGGGCTCCTCCTCGTCATCGTCATGCGGCCCCTTGTCCTTGTTTTCGGCAATTAACTTGCCGGCCTGCTTGAACACCCAAAAATCCCTGTTGGTGTGATTGGCTGGCTTGTCTGGGGTGCCGTGTATTTGAAATGAGCGGTCGAGTATACGGTCCAAGCTGGACGGACCCGGCGTAATTTGTTTGAATGGCTTTTTCCGCTGACCGGATTTAGAGCCTTTGAATCCGGCATTGACTGTCGTATCCTCGGTATTTTCGTTGTTAATGCGGCGCTTGTGCTGGTTGCGACGTGACCTGCTATTGCCGTCCTTGGTATCTGAGGTACCATGGTTCTTTGATATGTTATTACTACGAGCCAGCCAATTGTCTTCTCCCGCACAAAAGCGGGTCATGAGCGTCGTGAGAGCTGCCATAGATTTCGGCTCTTCCTGACCAAGGTGCCGGGCTAGCCACTCATCTCAGATGTTGTGCTTGAAAGCCGCTAAGGCCTCTGCATCCGGACAGTCGACGATTTGATTTTTCTTTGTAAGGAACCGAGTCCAGAATTGCCTGGCCGACTCTTTTGGCTGCTGAATTATGTGGCTCAAGTCATCGGCGTCTAGTGGTCGCACATAAGTGCCCTGAAAGTTGTCGAGGAATGCGGCTTCCAGATCTTCCCAATAGCTAATGGAGTCCGCTGGCAAGCTGTTAAGCCAATGCCGCGCTGGTCCTTTGAGATTTAGTGGGAGGTATTTGATGGCGTGTAAGTCATCACCGCGGGCCATGTGGATGTGGAGGAGGAAGTCCTCAATCCATACATGCGGGATCTGTTATGCCATCGTATGATTCGATGTTTATAGGTTTGAAACCTTCCGGGAATTGATGTTCCATTACTTCGTCTGTGAAGCATAAGGGGTGTGCGGCGCCTCTGCATTGGGCTATATCTCGACGCAGCTCGAATGGGTCTTGCCCGCTGTGTTCGGCCCGGCCGGATTTGCTTTTACTGTATCCGGTGTGACGTTTGTTGTCTCGCAGAGTGGTGCACCCTCGTAATCCGTAGATCGATCTTGAATGCTTTGCCTTGTCCTCCAATATGTCTCGCAGGTCTGGCGTATTTCCCCATGCCTTTTTATTTGAATGGCGTTGGGGTGGAGGCTAAGCTTTTGGCTGGAATGCCTCTCTGTCGCGGCCACGAGGTGGCCAATCAGCCATATCATACGCTTCTTCCTCCAGTCGGGGTAGTAACCTGCGCCTTGGGTAACTCTTGGAGGGGTGCTCGAGTTTATATTCCTCGGCCGCGAGGACTTCAGTCCATTTGTCAGCTAGCAGATCTTGATCAGCTTGAAGCTCCTGCTGCTTTTTCTTCAGGCTATTTGCCGTGGCCATAAGCCGGCACTTGAAGTGCTCTTGTTGGACGAGATCCTCTGGGACGGCGAATTCATCGTTGCCGAGGCTTGCCTCGTCTTCGGAGGGGGGATGTAATTGTCATCCTCCTCCTCTCCATCTGCCGCTCTCTCAGGAGAGCTGGCTCCTTCATCCTCCTGCTCTAAATCTTGTTGGAGGGGATTGTTGTTGTCTTTGGCACTATCAGGAGTGTTATTATCTCCTGTGCCGGTATCACCAATTTTGCTTTGGCGGGACTTAGAGCGGCGCCACTGACGTTGGTGCTTGGGTTGCTTCTTGGAGGGGTCATCCTCCGCTATCTCGTCGACATTGCCTTCATTAGGTGTATCCACCATGTATATGTCATATGATGAGGTGGCTTTCCAGTGCCCTATAGGTGTTGGTTCATGTTCGTCTCCTACATCGTCGTCCATACCGTCGATGTCTTCGGAGTCGAAGTCGAGCATGTCGGTTAAATCATCGACAGTGGCTACGAAGTGGGTGGTGGGTGGGCGTCGAATTTCTTCGTCGTCCGCATCCCAATCCTGTTGGCCATAATCCGGCTAGGGCTCTCCTGACAAAGAGAGAGACCTTAGTGAATTCAGAATGTCGCCAAAGGGCGAGTGCTGAAAGATATCTGCGGTGGTGAATTCCATGATCGGCGCCCAATCGGATTCGATTGGCAGGGGCGCGGGCGGTTCGGAGTCAGAAAAAGAGTCCGGCACCTTGGAGTCACAGGTTGTGCAGAGGATTATGCTGGTGTTTGGCTTGATCGCCGTTGAGACTGCAGCCCCTGAGGCGGTGTCTAACCACCCGTCCTCGATTAGCGCAGTTGGCTCCGAACTAAGGGTCGGAGCTGATGCGGGCGCGGTCTCTGGGGTACTGTTCGGCGGCAGAGCTAGGTCATACCCATCGCGACAGTGCGGCGCGCCCAGCTGTGGCTCGAATCCGTCAAAGATCAAGTCTCCGCGGATGTCGGCCGTGTAGTTCAAACTTCCAAATCTGACCTGATGGCCAGGGGCGTAGCTTTCAATCTACTCTAGATGGCCAAGCGAATTAGCCCGCAGTGCAAAGCCGCTGAATACGAAGATCTATCCGGGGAGAAAAGTCTCGCTCTGGACTGCATCACCACGATGATAGTAGGAGCCATCAAGCCTAACGGCGACGACACAGAGGAACTCTCAATGAAAGCACCAATGTCGGTGTCAAAGCCGGCGGATCTCGGGTAGGGGGTCCCGAACTGTGCGTCTAGGCTGGATGGTAACAGGAGGCAGGGGACACGAAGTTTTACCCAGGTTCGGGCCCTCTTGATGGAGGTAAAACCCTACGTCCTGCTTGATTAATATTGATGATATGGGTAGTACAAGAGTAGATCTACCACGAGATTAGAGAGGCTAAACCCTAGAAGCTAGCCTATGGTATGATTGTATGTTATGATTGTTGTCCTACGGACTAAAACCCTTCGGTTTATATAGACACCAGAGAGGGTTAGGGTTACACAAGGTCGGTTACAAAGGAGGAGATATCCATATCCATACTTCCTAGCTTGCCTTCCACGCCAAGTAGAGTCCCATCCGGACACGAGACGAAGTCTTCAATCTTGTATCTTCATAGTCTAACAGTCCGTCCAATGGAGATAGTCCGGCTATCTGGAGACCCCCTAATCCAGGACTCCCTCAATCCCCGACAGAGCTCAGGATGCCTGAGCTTTCAGGCTGTGGTGGCGATGGCCGGCCCGGGGATTGACTTCGAGCTCCCACCATCCACGAGTGGGTTTCGGACGCGGTGGCTATTTGTTGATGTCGGAGTGCTCAGCCTCTTGCTCTCTTCTCCGTCAGCGCCAGCTATTCCCAGCTCCTGTTGGTGCCACCAAAGGCTCACCGATTCGCGCCTTGCCCTTGTCTGGCCCAGGCTGAAGTGGCTCAAGGACCTTGATGTGACTACGCCTATGGTGGTGAAGGAGTTCGTCCGGCGCCGGATCGCCCCGCTTCAGCGCCACTCTCAACCGATGTGGGCCTTGCTCAACAGCAAGGACCACATGGGACTTCAGGAGTCCGGGCACCCCCTCGAGGCGCGGCGAACGGTGCTCGAGGTCCTGACGGGTGTCCCGCTGCTAGATGACATGCCGAGGAAGAGTTGCCTTCTGTACCGCTGCTTGAACAAGGCGACATTCGCGGAGCAGATGCCCGCCCTTGATGAGTGGGGGCTACGTCTAGTCGGCCTTGTCGGGCCTCATGAGAACCCCATCATCGTGGTTCCTCTTCCTGCTGCTGGCACCGAGCTCGCCCCAAGTGTGGATGCAGGGGGCGAGCACCGCTGGGGGCTGATGGCGAAGGTGCCGAGATGCTGATGCCGCCCAGGGCTCCTGAGGTTTCGTCCTCAGGAACTCACGACTCTTGCCCTCGGGCGGCGGTTGAGGAGGCGACACAACCCACGTCTCCCGAGGCCGGGGCTCCTGAGACCTCGACAGGTTGCTGTGAGGCAGGGCCTGATGGCTCCCCTCAGCTTGGAGCTCCTGAGACTGCCCCTTCAAGCGCTTCTCTAGTTGTGCCTCATGTTGGCCGCCATGTCCAACACTTCGGTCGGCTCTGTGTGGACTTCGAAGAGCTCCGCAAGAGGAAGGGGTCCCCAAGCAGCAGCACCTTTGGGCTGTTAAAGCGGAGAAAGTACATCGCTGTTGACGAGTAAGTACCTTATCTTGGTGATTCTCCACGTTCTGCTTCCCTTCCTGACGATATCTCTTCAGGATTCCTTCTGCCAAGGCTGCAAGATCTCCTGAGGAGCAGCCTCCTCTCGCCTCGCTACTCCTGCTAGGCTCGAGTGCTTCAAGCCCGCGCTCTGCTCACGGTGTGGAGTCAACCAGGGAAGCCGACCCGTCGACAAGGTGTCTCGAGCTCGCGCCTTCGCCGTCTTTTCTTCGCAGCCTTGTTCGGAGCACAGCAAGCATGCCAAGGGTTCCTCCCCTAGTCGTGGACGGCGACTGGTTGGCTTCGATCCTGGGGTCTTCTTCAAGCAGCGGGCCTTCACTCGTTCGGGCCCCTCGCGAGGCTCGTCCTGCAAATGGGTGGATGCCAGCCCCCAGCCCCCTGCTGAAAGGGGGCGAGCCGCTTCGGGCCCCATCTGCGGTCCCCGCAGCGAAGGATGAAGTCAGCAGCATGCTCGAGTCGGCACAAGAAAGGAGTGTCGTTTTCCACGTGCTCTTTTAGGAGGCAATGGGCGCGATGAACCGGCTTGGTGAAGAGCTCGTGGATGTGGACGCGCGCCTCGTGGCCGAGGGTCTTCGGCTGGTGAAGGAGCGGCATAAGCTGAAGGTGGCCATCAACCTCGGGCGCCATCAGTGCGAGCTCGATAATGTGAAGGCCGAGGCTTCCCTCGCAGCCTCCCGTGAGGCCTGCTCCCGAGCTCTCGAAGAGGCTCGAGAAGCTGTGCGCCGTCGCGAGGTCGCGAGAAGCGCACATGGGAGCTCAAAGCCTGGAGCGCCGTCTTGGATCAGCAAGTGGAGGCACGCAGGGCCACCCTTGCGTCATTGAGGGGGACGCCCACTGAAGAGGAAGAGATCCGGAAGCGCGAGGAGGCGCCGGAATCCGTGGAGCGTAGCCTTGAGCTCGAACGACTCGAGATGAGGGAGTGTCAAGTTGCCCAGGCGGAGGATGTCGTCGGCGCGCGCGAGGCCAGGGCCTAGGAGGAGGTTGATCGCTGGGTGGCTGAGGCTCGCGCAGATCTCGAGAGTAGGTACGACCTGAGGCTGAAGCTCGTGGAAGCTAGGACCGCTGGTAGGACTGCTACCCTCATGTCCCGATTCGTCATAGACTTAAACTTCCAAAACCTCTTTGTGTATCTCGGTCTGACCGATTTATCCTTTTTGGTCCTACCGAGTCACTAAGTTGATCTAGGGTTTTCAATCTCGGTGCAACCGATTAGAGCCTTTTGGTCACACCGAGTTGCAGTAACTGCTTGCAGTTTTGCATCTCGGTGCCACCGAGTCGTTCCACTCGGTCACACCGATAGTGTCAGGTTATATATACCGACGGCCCAAAATTTGGAAATTTTTCCGAACCTCCTCGCCCGCGCATAACCTACTCTGCCTCCCCGGTTCTCCGGATCGTCCTCTCGTCGCCAGCGACCTCCTGCCGCTGGTCTCCGCCGTCGTCAACAAAAATCTTCACCGCCGTTGCCACCGTAGCAAGTTCGTCGCCGAACTAGGGTACAAACTTGATCATTGTGCTAATCCTTAACTCTGATTCTTAGCACATTCCTTTGCCATGATCTTTGCCACGATTGAAATCATCCTGTCCAGCGAAAACATCTCGTAGATTGGTTTTGATTTGAAAATTTAGGGTTAGGTCTCCGCCGAATTCATCTCGGACTGACCGAGTTGTAGAAATCGGTCTCACTGATTTGGCTTAGGCCATTGCACATGCATTTTCGGTTTGACCGAAAATTGCAAATCCATGTGACCAAGTTCAGTTCTCTGTGAAACCCTAGCAGTCTCGGTGCCACTGAACTGTGACTCGGTCTGACCGAGTTCACTAGTTTAGGTTCCAAAAATGGCTTCGGTATCACCGAGTTTACAAATCGGTAGATCCGAAATGCTTTCTGTGAAGAACTAAAACTAAGTTTTTGAGTCAATTGTTTTGCAAAACTCCTGTACTTTGTGATGCTCATCTACTCTACCTCATCTATAATCTATTCACATGGTCTGCTGACAGTTTGCATGCACGATGTCGGACCAAAGTGATGGCCAGAACAAGTCTGAGGAGCAGGTTTAACTGAGTGAGGGCACTAGTCCCTCTAGTTCATCTGATGATGGCAGCAGGAGCACACCAAGTAACTTGCCAAAGGCAGCCACCAGAACAAGAAAGAAGAAGACCTCAGATTCAGAGGATGAGGATTATGTGGCTGTTGAGGAAGAAGTAATCTCCAAGAAAAAGGTGCTGAAAAGGAGTATGGCTCAGCTGCTACAGTCAAGCCAGGGATGCATTAGAAGGCACCAGCAAAGAGAGTCCCCATGTCTAAGGCCAGAGCATCCACTGCTGAAACCTCCAAGCCATCTGAAGAGGCAGTTGGAGAAGGCAAGAAAAGGAAGGAAAGGGCCAAGAAGACCACTGCCAGAGTGCTTGGCAGATCATCAATAATGAGAGATGATGATGAAGAGGAAGAGGATGCTGCACCAGCACCCAAAGCTCAAAAGCTCATGGGAGATGCAATCAGATCAGGGGCTGCTCCATCTAAGCCCAAAGCTGCTCCCAAGGCAGCTGCTCCAGCTCAGAAGCCCAAGAGAAGCACTAGAAACATTTCTATTGAGGAAAAGAACAAGGCCCCAGTGCTTGAAGCTGCTGAAGAAGATGAAAATCAAGTGCTAAGGAAGCTGAAACCCAAGATCCCTGACCACAATGACGCACATTCAGTTGTAGAAAACATGAAAATCAGGAAGGATGCAAGATTGAAACTATGGAGAGGGTCTGATCCATATGCTATCAGGAGAAGAACTGATGTGGACTACAGGTTTCACACCAAGGAACAACAGGACTTCTATGAGACAGTGTTGCTTGACAAGAAGCCCATTGTGTGTGACATGAAATGGGTAGACTGGGAGTACATCCAGAAGAATGAAGATCACTATCCTGGAGTGTATGACAGTTTTAAGGCGTGTGGAGTTGATGAATTCGTTGCACAAAAGCTCACCAAGTGGAATGTGAGCTAATCATGCAGTTCTACTCCACTGCCCATTTCTATCCAGATGGGAAGATCGTTTGGATGTCTGAGGGTACCAGGTACCAGTCGTCTGTTGATGAATGGGCTCAGTTGATCAATGCCCCAAAAGAAAGTGAGGATGACTTGGATGTATATGCTGAGAAGAAGAAAGACCACAACACAATGGCCAACATGTACAAGGAGATCCCATATGCTACATTGGATACACACAAGTTTGGATATGTCCACTACTTGTTGTCTGGTCTGCCTACCATAAACTGGATTCTGAGGCACACACTGCTACCCAAGTCAGGTGATCACAAGATGATCAGAGGACATGCTATAAACTTGCTGCACATATTTGATGTCCCACAAAAGTTCAAGGTCATGAGTTTGATTGTTGAGACAATCAAGAGGACTGCTGCTGACCAGAAGAGAAGTTGTGGGTATGCCCCACAAATTCAGGAGCTCATTAACTCAAAGATGGGCACAGGCACATATCTTTTGGATATGGAGCACCTACACATATATCCTGAATTTCAAGACAACATCATGGTGATGGATGAAAATGAACCATCTTCAGCTCAAGCGCATGAGAAGAGAGAGAAGGCAAGGGCAGAGAAAGCTGCAAAGATGCCAACTGTTGAAGAGGCATCTCAAGTGTTCTTGAAATCCAAACAAGATCAACTTGGATATCTGATCCAATCCACCTTGATGACTGAGAAGGGCTTGGCCACCCTGACTAAGAACCAGGAGAGTTTGGAGAGGATCGTTGAGTAGAAATTCTATGATCTGGATGTCAAGGTAACTGAGATCCAAACTACAGTTGAGCAATTTCAGGAGGAAGCAGAGGAGAAGAAGGAAAAGTCAACCACATATGCTTTTGCCAGAGTGCCCAGAGGACAGAGATCTGCTGCAGTGTCAGTGACAGACACTAGAGCTACAGCATCAGCACCAGCAGCCACAGCTCCAGTGCCACCTCCAGCACCCACTCCATCAGCTCCAACTACTTCATCGGAAGCCTTCGTCCTTGGAGTTCTCTCTACACCACCTCCCGAAGATCAAGCCTGAGAGTCATTTAGCACTATGCATTTTTGAACTTTTTGGTAACTTGTTGCCAAAGGGGGAGAAAAATGTATAGATCATAGGCTTCGAGAGAGAGTGTTGTTCTTTTTTATCTCTCTTGCTTTTTTGGTTGAACTTCTTTATTGAGTGCTTGTGTGAGATACTTTATGTCCTTGTGAGATACTTGTTGATCATGTGGTTGATCTTATGCTACATTAATGTTTGGTTGAATGATGCTATCATTTACATTCCTTATATGATCATTCACTTGCTTGGTGATGAGTGCATGCTTTTAATCTCTATCATTTTGAGCGCTCCACCAAGATGTATGTGACATGGAAGAGTAACCCATGATCCTAATTGATTGTGCATTTGCATTCAAAAGCAAATTATCATTTGTAGAAGCTTTGATATGTATGTTGTCATCAATTACCAAAAAGGGGAAGATTGAAAGTGCAACTATCCCTAGGTGGTTTTGGTAATTCCTAACAACATATAGCTCATTGAGCTAATGCTATTCCAAGATGAATATTTCAGGAAAGCTCAACGGTTGGCATGGCATGGATTAGAAAGTGGACCATTCAAGATGCTAAGGATAAAAGATTGGCTCAAGCTCAAAGCACAAGACTCTACATTTTCTATTTTAGTGATCCAAGATCACATTGAGTCTATAGGAAAAGCCAATACTATTAAGAAGGGATGAGGTGTTGCTTAATGAGGTGCTTCCTCAAAATGCTTAGTGATATGCTCCAAAACCCTCCACTACTTTCTCATATCCACATATGTCCTACACCAAATATCCAACTCGGCCCCATCGATTCTTTCTATCCGGCGCCACCGAGTTCAGTTGACATAGCCACTGCCAGAAACCCTAGTCTTTTCGGTCTCACCGATAGGGATCTCGGTCTCACTGAGATGGGATTGTAATCTCTCTGTTTCCCTTCATAACGTTTCGGTCAAACTGAGATGAGCGATCGGTCCCACCGAGATTGCAGTGTAAACTCTCTATTTCCCTTTCGTAACACTTCGGTCCAAGCAAGATGAGTGAATCGGTCCCACCGAGTTTGCCTGACCAACTCTCTGTTAGTCCATTACCAAAATCGGTCTCACCGAGTTTGTGTAAACGGTCTCACCGAGATTACGTTATGCCCTAACCCTAACGAAATCGGTCCCACCGAGTTGACATGTCGGTCCCACCGAGAATCCTAATGTTCACATTTTGAACTAAATTGGTCTGACCGAGTTTCATGATTCGGTCCCACCGAGTTTGGTGATTTGTGTGTAACGGTTAGATTTTGTGTGGAGGCTATTTATATCCCTCCACCCACTCTTCATTCGTAGAGAGAGCCATCAGAACATGCCTACACTTCCAATACATATTTTCTGAGAGAGAACCACCTACACTTGTGTTGAGGTCAAGATATTCCATTCCAACCACATAAATCTTCATCTCTAGCCTTCCCCAAGTTGTTTTCCACTCAAATCTTCTTTCTACCAAATCCAATCCTATGAGAGAGAGTTGAGTGTTGGGGAGACTATCATTTGAAGCACAAGAGCAAGGAGTTCATCATCAACACACCATTTGTTACTTCTTGGAGAGTGGTGTCTCCTAGATTGGCTAGGTGTCACTTGGGAGCCTCCGACAAGATTGTGGAGTTGAACCAAGGAGTTTGTAAGGGCAAGGAGATCGCCTACTTCGTGAAGATCTACCCTAGTGAAGCAAGTCCTTCGTGGGTGACGACCATGGTGGGATAGGCAAGGTTGCTTCTTCGTGGACCCTTCATGGGTGGAGCCCTCCGTGGACTCGCGCAACTATTACCCTTCGTGGGTTGAAGTCTCCATCAACGTGGATGTACGATAGCACCACCTATCGGAACCATGGATAAAAAAATCTCTGTGTCAACATTGTGTTTGCTCCCTCAAACTCATCCCTTTACCTTCATATGCAATTGTTTTACATTCCGTTGCTATACTCTTAGAATTGCATGTGTAGGTTGATTGCTTGACTTGTGCTATGTTGCTAAAATCTGCCAAGAACTAAAATTGGAAAAAGGCTACATTTTTATTTGGTCAAGTAGTCTAATCACCCCCCTCCAGACCTACTTTCGATCCTACACAATGTCGACGCGCTGGTCAGGGCCTTCACTTCCGATGACAATGGGGTGGTGGTCGCGGCGGACGCGGGCGACATGGTCGATGACGGTGATGGCGGCGTTGGTGGAGGTGATGGTGATGCTAGCGATGGTGGAGGCGATGCCAGCGACGCGTCTGAGGGCGATCCAGGGGATGCGGCGAGCGACATGTCTGACCGATCCCGTGCTTCCCAGCTATTTGTCCTACACACAGAAGCTCGGGCGTAGCCCTTGAAGTTGTAAGAGCATTTTTGGAGGGGAAGCCCCTCTTGTAAATTTGCTACTACCTTTATCTTGTTAGGTCGAGTTGAATATGTATCTTCGTGGACTCACGTGCCCTGGGGCGAAGTTGCTGTTGCGGTTTAGCTTAGCCTGGACAAGCCCAAACCGGCTCGTGAGGTTAGAAGCTCCGGAGGAACTCGTCGAGAAGCCCGAGGGGGGCGCGTGATAAGCGAGCGCTAGCCGTGGCGCGACATGCATGTGGCGCGTGTGCGTCTTGCCTAGCCCCGCTCGCGAGGAGCCCACGAGGGGGGAGAAACAGGCGTGAACTCCTAAATAAGGCAAGAACCAGACAGCAAGAAATCGCTCGAAGGAGAAAAGGCACCCCCACCCCCCCGCGTGCATCAAATGAAAACTCAACTCCAACTTAAATCCAAAGCCAGAAAGCAGGGCTACAGAAAAGAGGTTAAAAGCAAATGGCCGCATCCGGCGCCTAGTCTAGTCTTCTTGTCTTCAAGTCTTCTCACCAGCACGGAGCTAAGTGTTGTCACTAGGACGTGGGAGGGTGTTGGAAATATGCCCTAGAGGCAATAATAAAAGTATTATTATATTTCATTGTTCATGATAATTGTCTTGTATTCATGCTATAACTGTATTATCCGGAAATCGTAATACACGTGTGAATACTTAGACCACACTATGTCCCTGGTAAGCCTCTAGTTGACCAGCTCGTTGTGATCAACAGATAGTCATGGTTTCCTGACTATGGACATTGGATGTCATTGATAACGGGATCACATCATTAGGAGAATGATGTGATGGACAAGACCCAATCCTAAGCATAGCATAAAAGATCGTGTAGTTCGTTTTGCTAGAGCTTTGCAAGTGTCAAGTATCTCTTCCTTCGACCATGAGATCGTGTAACTCCCGGATACCGTAAGAATGCCTTGGGTGTGCCAAACGTCACAACGTAACTGGGTGACTATAAAGGTGCATTACAGGTATCTCCGAAAGTAGCTGTTGGGTTGACACGGATCGAGACTGGGATTTGTCACTCCGTATGACGGAGAGGTATCTCTGGGCCCACTCGGTAATGCATCATCATAATGAGCTCAAAGTGACCAAGGTGTTGGACACGGGATCATGCATTACGGTACGAGTAAAGTGACTTGCCGGTAACGAGACTGAACAAGGTATTGGGATACCGACGATCAAGTCTCGGGCAAGTAACGTACCGATTGGCAAAGGGAATTGTATACAGGGTTTGATCGAATCCTCGACATAGTGGTTCATCCGATGACAACATCGAGGAGCATGTGGGAGCCATCATGGGTATCCAGATCCCGCTGATGGTTATTGACTAAGAGAGTCTCGGTCATGTCTACATGTCTCCCGAACCCGTAGGGTCTACACACTTAAGGTTCAGTCACGCTAGGGTTGTAGGGATATGTATATGCAGTAACCCGAATGTTGTTCGGAGTCCCGGATGAGATCCCGGACGTCACGAGGAGTTCCGGAATGGTCCGGAGGTAAAGATTTATATATGGGAAGTCCTGTTTCGGGCATCGGGACAAGTTTCGGGGTTATCGGTATTGTACCGGGACCACCGGAGGGGTCCCGGGGGCCCACCGGGTGGGGCCACCCATCCCCGGGGGCCACATGGGCTGTAGGGGGTGCGCCTTGGCCTACATGGGCCAAGGGCACCAGCCCCACAAGGCCCATGCGCCTAGGGTTTCCAAGGGGGAGGAGTCCTACTAGTGGAAGGCACCTCCTAGGTGCCTTGGGGGGGAGGGAATCCCCCCTTGGCCGCCGCACCCCCTAGGAGATTTGATCTCCTAGGGCCGGCCACCCCCCCTTGGCACCCCTATATATAGTGGGGGGAGAGGAGGGACTTCATACCTTGTGCCCTGGCCTTTGGTTGCCTCCTTCTCCCTCCCCAACACCTCCTCCAACTCCATAGCGCTTAGCGAAGCTCTGCCGGAGTACTGCAGCTCCACCAACACCACGCCGTCGTGCTGCTGCTGGTGCCATCTCCCTCAACCTCTCCTCCCTTCCTTGCTGGATCAAGAAGGAGGAGACGTGGCTGTTTCCGTACGTGTGTTGAACGCGGAGGTGCCGTCCGTTCGGCGCAGGTCATCGGTGATTTGAATCACGTCGAGTACGACTACATCATCACCTTGCAAGCTTCCGCACGCGATCTACAAGTGGTATGTAGATGCAAACTCTCTCCCTAGACTCGTTGCTTAGATGAACTCATAGATGGATCTTGGTGAAACCGTAGGAAAAATTTTAATTTTCTGCAACGTTCCCCAACAGTGGCATCATGAGCTAGGTCTATGCGTAGTTCTCTTTGCACGAGTAGAACACAACTTTGTTGTGGGCGTGGATTTTGTCATCTTACTTGCCTCTACTAGTCTTTTCTTGCTCAACGGTATTGTGGGATGAAGCGGCCCGGACCAACCTTACACGTACGCTTACGTGAGACCGGTTCCACCGACTGACATGCACTAGTTGCATAAGGTGGCTGGCGGGTGTCTGTCTCTCCCACTTTAGTTGGAGCGGAATCGATGAACAGGGCCCTTATGAAGGGTAAATAGAAGTTGACAAAATCACGTTGTGGTGATTCGTAGGTAAGAAAACGTTCTTGCTAGAACCCAATTGCAGCCACGTAAAAGATGCAACAACAATTAGAGGACGTCTAACTTGTTTTTGCAGCGATTGATCATGTGATGTGATATGGCCAGAAGTTGTGATGAATGATGAATTGTGATGTATGAGATCATGTTCTTTGTAATAGGATTCACGACTTGCATGTCGATGAGTATGACAACCGGCAGGAGCCATAGGAGTTGTCATTATTTTTTGTATGACCTGCGTGTCATTGAATAACGTCATGTAAACTACTTTACTTTATTGCTAAACGTTAGTCATAGAAGTAGAAGTAGTCGTTGGCGTGACAACTTCATGAAGACACGATGATGGAGATCATGATGATGGAGATCATGGTGTCAAGCCGGTGACAAGATGATCATGGAGCCCCGAAGATGAAGATCAATGGAGCTATATGATATTGGCCATATCATGTCACAACTATATAATTGCATGTGATGTTTATTATGTATTATGCATCTTGTTTACTTAGGACGACGGTAGTAAATAAGATGATCCCTTATAAAATTTCAAGAAGTGTTCTCCCCTAACTGTGCACCGTTGCTACAGTTCGTCGTTTCTAAGCACCACGTGATGATCGGGTGTGATGGATTCTTACGTTCACATACAACGGGTGTAAGACAGTTTTACACAGCGAAAACACTTAGGGTTAACTTGACGAGCCTAGCATGTACAGACATGGCCTCGGAACACGGAGACCGAAAGGTCGAACACGAGTCGTATGGAAGATACGATCAACATGAAAATGTTCACCGACGATGACTAGTCCGTCTCACGTGATGATCGGACACGGGCTGGTCGACTCGGATCGTGTAACACTTAGATGACTAAAGGGATGTCTAATCTAAGTGGGAGTTCATAATTTGATTAGAACTTTATTATCATGAACATAGTCTAAAACCTTTGCAAATATGTCTTGTAGATCAATGGCCAACGCTAATGTCAACATGAACTTCAACGCGTTCCTAGAGAAAACCAAGCTGAAAGATGATGGCAGCAACTATACGGACTGGGTCCGGAACCTGAGGATCATCCTCATAGCTGCCAGGAAACAATATGTCCTAGAAGGACCGCTAGGTGACGCTCCCGTCCCAGAGAACCAAGACATTATGAATGCTTGGCAAACTCGCGCTGATGATTACTCCCTCGTTCAGTGCGGCATGCTTTACAGCTTAGAACCGGGGCTCCAAAAGCGTTTTGAGCATCACGGAGCATATGAGATGTTCGAAGAGCTGAAACTAGTTTTTCAAGCTCATGCCCGGGTCGAGAGATATGATGTCTCCGACAAGTTCTACAGTTGTAAGATGGAGGAAAACAGTTCTGTCAGTGAGCACATCCTGAAGATGTCTGGGTTGCACAACCGTATGACCCAGCTAAACATTAACCTCCCAGATGAGGCGGTCATTGACAGAATCCTCCAGTCGCTCCCACCAAGCTACAAGAGCTTTGTGATGAACTACAACATGCAAGGAATGGAAAAGACCATTCCTGAATTGTTCTCGATGCTGAAGTCAGCAGAGGCTGAAATCAAGAAAGAACATCAAGTGTTGATGGTCAATAAGACCACTAAGTTCAAGAAGGGCAAGGGTAAGAAGAACTTCAAGAAGGACGGCAAAGATGTTGCCGCGCCTGGTAAGCCAGTTACCGGGAAGAAGTCAAAGAATGGACCCAAGCCTGAGACTGAGTGCTTTTATTGCAAGGGGAAGGGTCACTGGAAGCGGAACTGCCCCAAATACTTAGCGGATAAGAAGGCCGGCAACACCAAAGGTATATTTGATATACATGTGATTGATGTGTACCTTACCAGTAATCGTAGTAACTCCTGGGTATTTGATACCGGTGCCGTTGCTCATATTTGTAACTCACAGCAGGAGCTGCGGAATAAACGGAGACTGGCAAAGGACGAGGTGACGATGCGCGTCGGGAATGGTTCCAAAGTCGATGTGATCGCCGTCGGCACGCTGCCTCTACATTTACCTACGGGATTAGTTTTGAACCTCAATAATTGTTATTTAGTGCCAAGTTTGAGCATGAACATTGTATCTGGATCTCGTTTAATACGAGATGGCTACTCATTTAAGTCTGAGAATAATGGTTGTTCGATTTATATGAGAGATATGTTTTATGGTCATGCTCCGATGGTCAATGGTTTATTCTTAATGAATCTCGAGCGTAATATTACACATGTTCATAGTGTAGATGCCAAAAGATTTAAAGTTGATAACGATAGTCCCACATACTTGTGGCACTGCCGCCTTGGTCACATTGGTGTCAAGCGCATGAAGAAGCTCCATGCTGATGGACTTTTAGAGTCTCTTGATTATGAATCATTTGACACGTGCGAACCCTGCCTCTTAGGTAAAATGACCAAGACTCCGTTCTCCGGAACAATGGAGCGAGCAACCAACTTGTTGGAAATCATACATACCGATGTGTGCGGTCCAATGAGCGTTGAGGCTCGCGGAGGATATCGTTATGTTCTCACTCTCACAGATGACTTGAGTAGATATGGGTATGTCTACTTAATGAAACACAAGTCTGAGACCTTTGAAAAGTTCAAGGAATTTCAGAATGAGGTGGAGAATCAACGTGACCGAAAGATAAAATTCTTACGATCAGATCGTGGAGGAGAATACTTAAGTCACGAATTTGGTACACACTTAAAGAAATGTGGAATCGTTTCACAGCTCACGCCGCCTGGAACACCTCAGCGAAACGGTGTGTCCGAACGTCGTAATCGCACTCTATTGGATATGGTGCGGTCTATGATGTCTCTTACCGATTTACCGCTATCATTTTGGGGATACGCTCTAGAGACAGCTACATTCACTTTAAATAGGGCACCGTCTAAATCCGTTGAGACGACACCGTATGAATTATGGTTTGGAAAGAAACCTAAGCTGTCGTTTCTAAAAGTTTGGGGATGCGAAGCTTATGTCAAGAAACTTCAACCTGAAAAGCTCGAACCAAAGTCGGAAAAATGCGTATTCATAGGATACCCTAAGGAAACTATAGGGTATACCTTCTACTTAAGATCCGAAGGCAAGATCTTTGTTGCCAAGAACGGATGCTTTCTGGAGAAAGAGTTTCTCTCGAAAGAAGTAAGTGGGAGGAAAGTAGAACTCGATGAAGTACTACCTCTTGAGCGGGATAGTGACGCAGCACAGGAAACCATTCCTGTGATGCCCACACCAACTGAAGAGGAAAACCATGATGATGATCAAGGTACTTCGGATCAAGTTACTGCTGAACTTCGTAGGTCCACAAGGACACGTTCCGCACCAGAGTGGTACGGCAACCCTGTCCTGGAAATCATGTTGTTAGACAACAATGAACCTTCGAACTATGAAGAAGCAATGACGGGCCCGGATTCCAACAAATGGCTTGAAGCCATGAAATCCGAGATAGAATCCATGTATGAAAACAAAGTATGGACTTTGACAGACTTGCCCGATGATCGGCGAGCGATAGAAAACAAATGGATCTTTAAGAAGAAGACGGACGCGGATGGTAATGTTACCATCTATAAAGCTCGACTTGTCGCTAAGGGTTATCGACAGGTTCAAGGGATTGACTACGACGAGACATTCTCTCCCGTAGCGAAGCTAAAGTCCGTCCGAATCATGTTAGCAATTGCCGCATACTATGATTATGAGATATGGCAGATGGACGTCAAAACAGCATTCCTTAACGGGCATCTTAAGGAAGAACTGTATATGATGCAGCCGGAAGGTTTTGTCGATCCTCAGAACGCTAACAAAGTATGCAAGCTCCAGCGATCCATTTATGGACTGGTGCAAGCATCTCGGAGTTGGAACATTCGCTTTGATGAGATGATCAAAGCGTTTGGGTTTATGCAGACTTATGGAGAAGCCTGCGTTTACAAGAAAGTGAGTGGGAGCTCTGTAGCATTTCTCATATTATATGTAGATGACATACTCCTGATGGGAAATAATATAGAATTTCTGGACAGCATTAAGGCCTACTTGAATAAGTGTTTTTCAATGAAGGACCTTGGAGAAGCTGCTTATATATTAGGCATCAAGATCTATAGAGATAGATCGAGACGCCTCATAGGTCTTTCACAAAGTACATACCTTGATAAGATTTTGAAGAGATTCAGAATGGATCAGTCCAAGAAGGGGTTCTTGCCTATGTTACAAGGTATGAGACTGAGCTCAGCTCAGTCACCGACCACGGCAAAAGATAAAGAAGAGATGAGTGTCATCCCCTATGCTTCAGCCATAGGATCTATTATGTATGCCATGCTGTGTACCAGACCCGATGTAAACCTTGCCGTAAGTTTGGTAGCAAGATACCAAAGTAATCCCGGCAAGGAACACTGGACAGCGGTCAAGAATATCCTGAAGTACCTGAAAAGGACAAAGGACATGTTTCTCGTTTATGGAGGAGACGAAGAGCTCGTCGTAAAGGGTTACGTCGACGCTAGCTTTGACTCAGATCCGGATGACTCTAAGTCACAAACCGGATACGTGTATATGTTGAATGGTGGAGCAGTAAGCTGGTGCAGCTGCAAGCAGAGCGTCGTGGCGGGATCTACGTGTGAAGCGGAGTACATGGCAGCCTCGGAGGCAGCACATGAAGCGATTTGGGTGAAGGAGTTCATCACCGACCTAGGAGTCATACCCAATGCGTCGGGGCCGATCAAACTCTTCTGTGACAACACTGGAGCTATTGCCCTCGCAAAGGAGCCCAGGTTTCACAAGAAGACCAGGCACATCAAGCGTCGTTTCAACTCCATCCGTGAAAATGTTCAAGATGGAGACATAGAGATTTGCAAAGTACACACGGATCTGAATGTCGCAGATCCGCTGACTAAACCTCTCTCGCGTGCAAAACATGATCAACACCAGAACTCTATGGGTGTTCGATTCATCACAATGTAACTAGATTAGTGACTCTAGTGCAAGTGGGAGACTGTTGGAAATATGCCCTAGAGGCAATAATAAAAGTATTATTATATTTCATTGTTCATGATAATTGTCTTGTATTCATGCTATAACTGTATTATCCGGAAATCGTAATACACGTGTGAATACTTAGACCACACTATGTCCCTGGTAAGCCTCTAGTTGACCAGCCCGTTGTGATCAACAGATAGTCATGGTTTCCTGACTATGGACATTGGATGTCATTGATAACGGGATCACATCATTAGGAGAATGATGTGATGGACAAGACCCAATCCTAAGCATAGCATAAAAGATCGTGTAGTTCGTTTTGCTAGAGCTTTGCAAGTGTCAAGTATCTCTTCCTTCGACCATGAGATCGTGTAACTCCCGGATACCGTAAGAATGCCTTGGGTGTGCCAAACGTCACAACGTAACTGGGTGACTATAAAGGTGCATTACAGGTATCTCCGAAAGTAGCTGTTGGGTTGACACGGATCGAGACTGGGATTTGTCACTCCGTATGACGGAGAGGTATCTCTGGGCCCACTCGGTAATGCATCATCATAATGAGCTCAAAGTGACCAAGGTGTTGGACACGGGATCATGCATTACGGTACGAGTAAAGTGACTTGCCGGTAACGAGACTGAACAAGGTATTGGGATACCGACGATCAAGTCTCGGGCAAGTAACGTACCGATTGGCAAAGGGAATTGTATACAGGGTTTGATCGAATCCTCGACATAGTGGTTCATCCGATGACAACATCGAGGAGCATGTGGGAGCCATCATGGGTATCCAGATCCCGCTGATGGTTATTGACTAAGAGAGTCTCGGTCATGTCTACATGTCTCCCGAACCCGTAGGGTCTACACACTTAAGGTTCAGTCACGCTAGGGTTGTAGGGATATGTATATGCAGTAACCCGAATGTTGTTCGGAGTCCCGGATGAGATCCCGGACGTCACGAGGAGTTCCGGAATGGTCCGGAGGTAAAGATTTATATATGGGAAGTCCTGTTTCGGGCATCGGGACAAGTTTCGGGGTTATCGGTATTGTACCGGGACCACCGGAGGGGTCCCGGGGGCCCACCGGGTGGGGCCACCCATCCCCGGGGGCCACATGGGCTGTAGGGGGTGCGCCTTGGCCTACATGGGCCAAGGGCACCAGCCCCACAAGGCCCATGCGCCTAGGGTTTCCAAGGGGGAGGAGTCCTACTAGTGGAAGGCACCTCCTAGGTGCCTTGGGGGGGAGGGAATCCCCCCTTGGCCGCCGCACCCCCTAGGAGATTTGATCTCCTAGGGCCGGCCACCCCCCCTTGGCACCCCTATATATAGTGGGGGGAGAGGAGGGACTTCATACCTTGTGCCCTGGCCTTTGGTTGCCTCCTTCTCCCTTCCCAACACCTCCTCCAACTCCATAGCGCTTAGCGAAGCTCTGCCGGAGTACTGCAGCTCCACCAACACCACGCCGTCGTGCTGCTGCTGGTGCCATCTCCCTCAACCTCTCCTCCCTTCCTTGCTGGATCAAGAAGGAGGAGACGTGGCTGTTTCCGTACGTGTGTTGAACGCGGAGGTGCCGTCCGTTCGGCGCAGGTCATCGGTGATTTGAATCACGTCGAGTACGACTACATCATCACCTTGCAAGCTTCCGCACGCGATCTACAAGTGGTATGTAGATGCAAACTCTCTCCCTAGACTCGTTGCTTAGATGAACTCATAGATGGATCTTGGTGAAACCGTAGGAAAAATTTTAATTTTCTGCAACGTTCCCCAACAGAGGGAGCCCCCAAGGCCCGAGGGCGGCACTCCTGAGACTCCGGGGCATGTAGAGCCCCACTTGTTGTTACGTGAGAGTGTCATGGGTGGCAATCTACATAGGCGTGAACCTTACTTCATATCGCTAAACGAGGGCCCCGCCTTGCACCACCCCCACCACCGTTGGACGACCGGAGACCAGGACGGCACCAACGAGGGCAAAGGGGACGCCAACGGCACCCTCGGCGACCATGGGTCCTCTGCCGGGGGTAGGCTCTGGGGCACCTCCCCGGCAGAGGGCCTACCTCCGGGGGACGCCTTGTTCCGCACGGTGCTGAGGAGGGCCTTCGTCCTGGCTTCCTTCCTGCAGCCCCCAGCGTGCCCCCTCCCCCGGGGGGCGAGGAAGGCCGACAAGCTGGGACCGCCATCTGTTGCTGCGACCTGATCCCCCTGCGCACCATGGTTAGCGTAAGCCTGCTCCTGAGGAATTAGTGGTACCCTATAGTTGTTGTCGCCGGTGCGGTTGGCGAGGCTTCCGGAGGGGTCCTGAAGGCATCGGCTTCTAGCGCCTCCTCCTCCCAGCCCGGCTCAAGGAACGAGCAAGGGTCGTCTTCCAGCACGTACTCCTCATCCACCATGTAGGGCACGTAGGCCTCCGAAGCCGCCGCCACGAAGACCTCACCGTAGTGCTCCACACTCCATGTCGCCCGACCTAGCGTGCCGCCTCGAGGATGGTAGGGCTGCATCCCGCCCGGACTGTAGGTGGCAGCGCTCGTGCCCGCGCCCAGCGGAAGTGGCGCAGGCATGAGCGGGCGTGCGGCTCCGTTGGTTGCGCCGGCGTCGATGAAGCCTGGTGGTGCGCCTGTAGGCACGCGGTCACGGCGTGGCCCGCCATGCGACCCGGCCACAGCTTGTGGTGTGAGCAGAGAACAGAAGGGCAGCGCTCCTGAAGCCGCGGCGTCCAGTAGCTCGGCGACGCGTTCCAGCAGTGCATCCCTGATGCTCTCCATCATCCGGCACCGTAGCAGCTCCCGTGCCACCGTGAGTGCAGCTTGCATGTTTGCCTGTTCCCTCCAGGTGTGCGGCGTTGTTGCCTCGGTGTGGCTTGAGGCCCTTGCAGCAGCTCGCACCTATCATGGGGTGAGGGTGGACGGCGCCTGGCCGCGCCGCCCGCACCCCGCAATGTCAGGTGGCGCTCGTGCCGCCTGGAGCGCGGGGTTGAGCTCTTCATGGGCAGGCGGCGCCGCCCGGGCCAGCCAGGCTGCCCTGCGGTCGGCGTTGGTCCTTAAGTCGCCGGACATCGGAACTGCAGAGCATCGGTGAATCGACTGGCGGGAGAGAAGCTCCGGCGCACCCCTACCTGGCGCACCAAATGTCGGATCACGGGTTCCAGCAAAAACCTCAAGGTTCGAACACTAGGTTGCGCGCGAAGATCTCCCCCTACCGATCCATGTCCTAACTTTGCTAAGGTCTTACGGGCTAACTCAACGAACTCGCAACACAAAGGACACAAGATTTATACTGGTTCGGGCCACCATTGTGGTGTAATACCCTACTCAAGTGTGGTGTGGTGGATTGCCTCTTTGGCTGAGGATGAACAGTACAAGGGGAATAACAGCCTCCTGAGGAGAGGTGTTCTTGTGCTCGGGGAACTTGTGGTCGTTCTGGTCTCTCTCGATCTGTTCGTCCCCCTAGCTACGGTGGTGGCTAGTCCTATTTATAGAGGCCCTGGTCCTCTCCCAAATATTGAGCAGGAAGGGAGCCAACAACGGCCAATTCGAAAGGGGACAGCTAGTACAGATTATCCTGACAAAAGTGGTATTCGCCTGCCAAAGGCTCTGGTGGTGACGCCGCCTTGGGATCCATGGTGACCTCCGTCCTGCCGTCATGCTGGTCTTGGTCTCGTTGCACCGATATGGAAACCTTTGCTTGACGCCTCGGTACTCCGCACCTGCGCCTGCTTCCTTAGCACCAAAGAGGAAACAAGGACACTGTGCGTGCTGGCGCCCGCCTGGCGCCCGCCAGGCCTTGGTCGTCATGGCTCACGTCATCGGAACCTCGCGAGGTTTGCCTGGCCTTGATCTCTCTGCCCCTCGTGAGCCAGCCTAGTGAGGCCGCTCCTAAGGAGGTCTTGTGTCGTCCGCCTCGCGAGGCTTGGCCCCTCGCAAGGGTCTTCAGTCCTTGCTGGTGAAGATGGGCCATACGGGCCCGCTCGCAGAGCCACACCGTGGGCCGCAGGCAGGCAAGTCTGGGGACCCCCGTTGCCAGAACACCGACAAAGCTTGGCGTTCAGATATGAGGATTCCTTTCTCTGTAACCGACTTTGTACAACCCTAGTCCCCTCCGGTGTCTATATAAACCAGAGGATTTAGTCCGTAGAGGCAATCACAATCATAATCATATAGGCTAGACTTCTAGGGTTTTAGCCATTACTATCGCTTGGTAGATCAACTCTTGTAACCCCCATACTCATCAATATTAAGCAAGCAGGACATATGGTATTACCTCCATCGAGAGGGCCCGAACCTGGGTAAAACTTCGTGTCCCTTGTCTCCTGTTACCATCAACCTCAGACGCACAGTTCAGGACCCCCTACCCGAGATCCACTGGTTTTGACACTGACGTTGGTGCTTTCATTGAGAGTTCTGTTGCATCGTCTTCAAGAGGTTCGATGGCCCTGTCAATCATTTACAATGATGCGGCCCTGAGGGAGGTCTTTCTCCCCGTCCAGATCTTCGTGTTCGGCGGCTTTGCACTGCGGGCCAACTCGCTTGGCCATCTAGAGCAGATTGACAGCTATGCCCCTAGCCATCAGGTCAGGTTTCGAAGCTTGAACTACGTTGCGGATATCCGCGGAGACTTGATCTTCGACAGATTCGAGCCCATGGTAGCCGCTCCCTGCCACCGCGATGAGCATGACCTAAATCTGTCATCGAACCATGCTCAGGAGATAGCGCCTGTAAGTGCTACGGCCCTAGATCTGGAGCAGACTGCGCCATTCGAAGACGGGAAGCTCAACCCCGCCACGGAGGCTGCAGAATCAGTGGTGTTGGAGCCACACACACAGACCCAATTTTGTGCGGGATCCGCGTCACCGGAACCCCGGACTCGTCTCTGGCCACTAGCACCGAACTACGTGCACCTGCGTCCTCTGAGCCTGATCAGGCGCTGATCGTCGAATTCAGCACCGCGGACATCTTCTAGCACTCACCTTTAGGCGATGTGCTAAACTCATTAAAAACACGCTCCTTAGAACGGGACTCATAGCCGAATTATAGCCGGTTTGAACTGGGGGCTGATGACAGGGAATTTCGCTCCCCACCCACCTCCCACTTAATAGCCACTGTCGAAGACCTAACCGACATGCCTGATTACGGCTCCAAAGACATCGACGGTATGGATGACGATGCCGAAGAGGAGCAGGCCCAAAACCCGCCATTTACCGGGCGCTGGACCACCACCCCCTCATATGACATATACATGGTGGATACACCCAAAAAGAATAGCGGTGACAACAAGGAAGATCCAGTCGAGGATAAACCTCCTGAGATACAATCAAAGCGCCGACGTCAGCGGCGCCCCTCCAAGTCACGCCGTGGAAAAGACAGCAATACTGGCACAGGAGAAAACAATACTCCGAATGATGTCGAAGACAATGAAGACCTGTTAAGCCAACTTCAGAACAGGACGAGCGGGAAGATGGGCAAGTTAGCCCCGATGAACAGGCCATAAACAAAGACTCGGATGACAGTAATTATCTTCCGCTCTCCGAGGATGCAGAGAGCCTCGGCAACGAGGATTTTATCGTTCCTAAGGAACCTCTCGAGCAGGAGCGCTTCATGCACCGGCTAATAGCCACTGCAAGGAGCCTGAAAAAGAAGCAGCAGCAGCAGCTTAAAGCTGGCAAAGATCTACTCAAGGATAGAAGGACTCATGTCCTGGCAGCCGAGGAATACGGCCTCAAGCGCCCATCCAAAAGTTATCTGAAGCGCAAATTGCTACCTCAATTGGATGGTGAGGCGTTGGAGCCTGTACCATCAGCACGTAATGTTGCTGATAGACCACAACATGGCCGAGACAAAGTGGCAACTCAAGCCGAACACCAGCTAGCACTACCTCACCATAAAGGCAAAAAGAAAATAGCTCGGGGACATACATATGACCTACGGCAGGACCTGGTCAGTAGAGAAGGTCAGACCAGATCGATCTACGGATCACGGGGGCATGCCCTGACGCGCGACGACGGCTATCAAGCCGAACATGGCAAGCACAATCACGTCGGAGCCGAAAGCCGCGGACAGACTCCATCCGAACTACGTCACGACCTGGCCCGATATAGAGGCGCCACACACCCCCTCTGCTTCAGTGATGAAGTAATGGAACATGAATTCCCAGAAGGGTTCAAACCTGTGAATATCGAATCATATGATGGAACCACAGATCCCACGGTATGGATTGAATACTTTATCCTCCATATTCATATGGCCCGCGGCGACGATCTTCATGCCATCAAATACCTCCCGCTAAAACTCAAGGGGCCAGCTTGGCACTGGTTGAACAGTCTGCGCGAGAATTCCATTGGCAGCTTGGAAGACGCCTTCCATGATAACTTCCAAGGTACATATGTCCGGCCCCTGGATGCCGATGACCTAAGTCACATTATCCAGCAGCCCGGGGAGTCAGCCAGGAAGCTCTGGTAAGAACCAAATTGTCGATTGTCCGGACACCGAAGCCCTTGCGGCCTTTAAACGTAGTGTCTGAGACGAATGGCTCGCCCGCCACCTCGGACAAGAAACACCAAAATCCATGGCAGCCCTTACCGCTCTGATGACCCGCTTATGTGCAGGAGAGGACACCTGGCTCGCTCGTAGAAGCAATAGCACCAGTGACCCGGGCACTTCCGAAGTTTGAGACGGCAATGGAAAGTCACGGTGCAATAAACACAAGCGTCGAAATAATAATGAAGGAACGCATGACACAGAGGTCAACGCCGGATTCAGCGGCTCCAAACCCGGTCAACGGAAAAGCCATTCAAGGCAAATAGAGACGGACCATCCAATTTAGACAAGATACTGGATCGGCCCTGCCAGAATCATGGCACACCCGATAAACCCGCCAATCATACCAATAGAAGTTGTTGGGTCTTCAAACAAGCCGGCAAGCTTAATGCCGAACACAAGGGGAAGGGGCCGCCCAGTGACAGCGATGACGAAGAGACTCGCCCACCAAACACTGGGGGTCAGAAGCAATTTCCCCCCGAAGTAAAAATGGTAAAGATGGTATACGTGACGCACACCCCTATAGGAGAGCGCAAGTGCGCACCACGGGACACCTACGCCATAGAGCCGGTCCCCCCAAAATTTAACCAATGGGCGGCCTTCCTGATCACTTTTGATCGCAAGGATCACCCAGTCAGTATCCGTCACGCAGCCCTGGTCCTCAACCCAATCATCATTGGGTTACATCTCACGAAAGTCCTTATGGACGGCGGCAGCAGCCTTAATCTACTCTGCCAAGACACTGTCCGCAAAATGGGCATTGATCCTTCAAGAATCAAGCCCACCAAAACTACCCTCAAGGGAGTAGTACCTGGCGTAGAAGCTCACTGCACGAGCTCCATCACATTGGAAGTAGTTTTCGGTTCGCCGAACAACTTTCAAAGCGAAGGCTTGACCTTCTATATTGCCTCGTTCCGCATTGGCTACCATGCACTTCTGGGGCGTACTGCTTTTGCTCATTTTAATGCGATCCCACACTACGCCCATGCAAAACTTAAGATGCCCGGTCCACGCGGTGTCATAACAATAAATGGAAACACGGAACGCTCCCTCCGTACAGAGGGTCATACTACGGCTAGTACAGCCGAAGTACAAAGCGGCCTCATCAAGCCGCATATCTTATTGGTCATTAAGCCATCGGTCTCTATTAAACAGGACCAATCAATCTCAGGGCTGGATTAGCAGTTCAGCCTTCGTCGTTCGCCTCATATACCTGCGAAGTCTGTATCGCGCATACATAATTATGCACTTAAAATACCCTGCCCATCGGCGGAGGCACAATACGGAGAGGCCCATGATGACCCACAAGTATAGGGGATCTATCATAGTCCTTTCGATAAGTAAGAGTGTCGAACCCAACGAGGAGTAGAAGGAAATGATAAGCGGTTTTCAGCAAGGTATTCTCTGCAAGTACTGAAATAAGTGGTAAAAGATAGTTTCGTGATAGGATAAATTGTAACGAGCAACAAGTAATAAAAGTAAATAAAGTGCAGCAAGGTGGACCAACCCTTTTGTAGCAAAGGACAAGCCGGAACAAACTCTTATAATAGGAAAAGCGCTCCCGAGGACACATGGGAATATTGTCAAGCTAGTTTTCATCACGTTCATATGATTCGTGTTCGATACTTTGATAATTGGATATGTGGGTGGACCGGTGCTTGGGTGCTGTTCTTACTTGAACAAGCATCCCACTTATGATTAACCTCTATTGCAAGCATCCGCAACTACAACAAAAGTATTAAGGTAAACCTAACCATAGCATGAAACATATGGATCCAAATCAGCCCCTTATGAAGCAACGCATAAACTAGGGTTTAAGCTTCTGTCACTCTAGCAACCCATCATCTACTTATTACTTCCCAATGCCTTCCTCTAGGCCCAAATAATGGTGAAGTGTTATGTAGTCGACGTTCACATAACACCACTAGAGGCTAGACAACATACATCTTATCAAAATATCAAACGAATACCAAATTCACATGACTACTCATAGCAAGACTTCTCCCTTATCCTTAGGAACGAACGTAATTACTCACAAAGCATATTCATGTTCATAATCAGAGGGGTAATAATATGCATATAGGATCTGAACATATGATCTTCCACCAATTAAACCAACTAGCATCAACTACAAGGAGTAATCAACACTACTCGCAACCTACTAGCACCAATCCCGGACTTTGAGACAAGAATTGGATACAAGAGATGAACTAGGGTTTGGAGATGAGATGGTGCTGGTGAAGATGTTGATGGAGATTGCCCTCTCCCGATGAGAGGAGCATTGGTGATGACGATGGTGATGATTTCCCCCTCCGGAAGGGAAGTATCCCCGGCAGAACAGCTCTGCCAGAGCTCTAGATTGGATCCGCCAAGGTTCCGCCTCGTGGCGGCGGAGTCTCGTCCCGAAAAGTTCCTCCTTATTTTTTTCTCATCGAAAGACCTCATATAGGAGAAGATGGGCATCGGAGAGCCACTAGGGGGGCCACGAGGTAGGGGCGCGCCCTAGGGGGTGCGCCCCCCACCCTCGTGAGAAGGGTGTGGGCCCCCTGGCCTTCATCTTTGGCGTGGATTTTTCTTTATTTTTTAAGACGTTTCGTGGAGTTTCAGGACTTTTGGAGTTGCGCAGAATAGGTCTCTAATATTTGCTCCTTTTCCAGACCAGAATTCCAACTGCCGGCATTCTCCCTCCTTGTGTAAACCTTGTAAAATAAGAGAGAATAGCCATAAGTATTGTGACATAAAGTGAAATAACAATCCATAATGCGATAAATATCGATATAAAAGCATGATGCAAAATGGACGTATCAACTCGCCTAAGCTTAGACCTCGCTTGTCCTCAAGCGAAAAGCCGATAACAATAAATATGTCCTCATGTTTAGAGGTAGAGGCGTCGATAAAAGTAAGATACAGACATGAAGGCATCATGATTATTCTTATAACAGCAACATATATAGGTTTTGTCATATGATTACTTATGTTCAAGTGATGATCTATTCACAATGCAAAAGTATAAATCATAAACCTTATTGGGCTCCAACAAACTATAATATCAGTCATTGAAGCAATTGCAATTTATCATAACATCGGAAAGAGTCTATGTCAGAGCTAAAAAGCAAGTCCACGTACTCAACTATCATTTAGTCCTCCATAATTGCTAACACTCACGCAATACTTGTGGTTACAGAGTTTTAATCGGACACAGAGAAAGATAGGGGCTTATAGTTTTGCCCCACAACCTTTTACCTCAAAGGGTAATATCGACAATAATGGTTCATGCTCCCCTACATCCAATTAGATATATATATATATATATATATATATATATATATATATATATATATATATATATATATATATATATATCATGTTCTTTCCAACATGCTGAGCTTGCCAAAGGATAAAATGAAAAAGGAAAGGTGAAGATCACCGTGACTCTTGCATAAGGTAGAAGATAATAATAAAGGATAGGCCCGTCGCAGAGGGAAGCAGAGGTTTCCATGCACTTTTATGGTTGGATATATAAAACCTCAATGTGAAAGAACGTCACTTTATATTGCCCCTTGTGATATGAACCTTTATTATGCAGTCCGTCGCTTTTATTACTTCCACATCACAAGATCGTATAAAGTTTTTTCTCCCACACCAATCAATCATATATTTTTAGAGCAATTTTTATTGCTTTGCACCGATGTCAACTTACTTGAAGGATCTTACTCAATCCATAGGTAGATCTGGTGGACTCTCATGGCAAAACTGGTTTAGGGATATTTGGAAGCACAAGTAGTATTTCTACTTGGTGCTGAGAATTTGGCTAGCATGAGGGGGAAAGGCAAGCTCAACAAGTTAGAGGAACCATGACAACATACTTTATCTCAGATATAAGAAAGACATAACTCATTACATTGTCTTCCTTGTCCAACATCAACTCTTTAGCATGTCATATTTTAATGAGTGCTCCCAATCATAAAAGATGTCAATGATAATATATCTATATGTGCAAACCTCTCTTTCCTTATTACTTCCTATTAATTGCAACAATGACCAAAGCTATGTCTGCCAATTCCCAACAACTTTTAATCATCATACTCTTTCTATGTGAAGTCATTACTCTCAATAAGATCAATATGAACGTTTTGTTTCTTTTTATTCTTTTTCTCTTTTCTTTTATTCACCCAAGATCATGGAAAATAGTTAAGCCCTTGACTCAACACTAATCTTTATTATGTATAACTCACGGACTCAATTACATAGAGAGATCATAAAGCAAAACTCAAAACTAGATCATGCCATAAACTTTATTCTACTAGATCAAGATACTACTAATAGGATCGAACTAAGAAAAACGGTAAAGATAGGAGTTGTGATTGTGATACGATACCGGGGCACCTCCCCCAAGCTTGGCAGTTGCCAAGGGGAGTGCCCATACCCATGTGATTATATCTCCTTGGTTGGTGAAGAAGGTGGAGGTGATGTTGGCTTAGTTGATGGCTTAGGATTCTCCCTTAATTTGCACTTGCGGATGGCATTTTGATCTCTCAGATCACCAATCTCCCACTCCAGGGTTAATATCTTTTTGCATAGGTCCTGCTTATTTTCCTGCAAGAGACGAAAAGGGATAAACTCGAACTTGGGTTTCTTTACCTTATCAGGGAGACTTGACTTTTTGAACTCCACGTGCATGTCCCCAGGTTGAGGTAATGGTGCTTCATTTTCATCTGAGCTCGTCTCCTCCTTCCCCTTAAGTTCATAGTCATCTTCTTCCTCCGTGGTCCATCCATCGTGTTCCACATATCCATAGACCTTTGGGTTTGCTAAGTAATCATCCACATAGCTTTCTCCTTCCGAATCCTGGAAAGACATGTTGATTTAATCTGCAACGGGACAGCTTGAAATGAAAACAGAGGATATTTGCGTGATACGGGAGTCAAAACCTCCGGGAGGTTATATAATGATTTTTTTTCGACCAAAATACGTATCGTGCAAGAAAACGGAGTCCGAAAAGCACACGAGGTGCTCACGAGGTAGGGGGCGCGCCCACCACCCTCGTGGGGCCCTCGTGTCCTTCCCGGACTGCTACTTATTTTTCTATTTTTCTAAATATTCCAAAACGGAGAAATATTGCCTTAAAAATTGTTTTGGAGTCGGTTTACTTACCGTACCACATACCTATTCCTTTTCGGAGTCTGAAACGTTCCGGAAAGTGTCCCTTATGTATTCCTCCAGGGTTACGGTTTCAATAATATTGGTTTCAACATTTATGGGATTACCTGAGATATAATGTTTAATTCTTTGACCATTTACCACCTTCGGATTTGTGCCCTCGAAGTTGTTGATCTTTATGGCACCGGAACGATAGACCTCTTCAATGACGTAGGGGCCTTCCCATTTTAGAGAGAAGTTTTCCTGCAAAAAATCTTAAACGAGAGTTGTATAGCAATACATAATCACCTACATTAAACTCACGCTTTTGTATCCTTTTGTCATGCCATATTTTAACTTTTTCTTTAAACAACTTGGCATTTTCATAAGCTTGGGTTCTCCATTCATCAAGTGAGCTAATATCAAATAACCTCTTCTCACTGGCAAGTTTAAAATCATAGTTAAGCTCTTTAATAGCCCAATATGCCTTATGTTCTAGTTCGAGAGGTAAGTGACATGCTTTTCCATAAACCATTTTATACGAAGAAATACCCATAGGATTTTTATATGCAGTTCTATAAGCCCATAATGCATCATCAAGTTTCTTGGACCAATTCTTTCTAGACCTATTAACAGTCTTTTGCAAAATTAATTTGAGCACTCTATTGCTCAGTTCTACTTGACCACTAGACTGAGGGTGATAAGGGGATGCAATTCTATGATTAACATCATATTTAGCAAGCATTTTACGGAAAGCACCATGAATAAAGTGTGAACCACCATCAGTTATTAAATATCTAGGGACTCCAAACCTCGGGAAAATAACTTCCTTAAGCATTTTAATAGAAGTGTTATGATTAGCACTACTAGTTGGAATAGCTTCTACCCACTTAGTAACGTAATCAACAGCAACTAAAATATGTGTGTATCCATTAGAGGCAGGAAAAGGTCCCATATAATCAAAGCCCCAAACATCAAACAGTTCAATAACAAGTGAATAATTCATAGGCATTTCTTGACGTCTACTAATATTACCAATTATTTGACATTCATCACAAGACAAGACAAACTTACGGGAATCCTTGAAGAGAGTAGGCCAATAAAAACCAGATTGCAATACCTTATGTGCAGTTATATCTCCACCGTGGTGTCCTCCATAAGACTCGGAATGACACTTGTGTAGGATATGTTCCTGTTCATGCTCAGGTACACAACGCCTAATAACACCATCTACTCCTTCTTTATAAAGATGTGGGTCATCCCAAAAGTAATGTCTTAAATCATAGAAAAACTTTTTCTTTTGTTGGTATGTGAAGCTAGGTGGTATAAACTTAGCAACAATATAATTAGCATAATCAGCATACCATGGAGTACTACGAGAAGTACTTATAACATTTAATTGTTCATCAGGAAAGTCATCATTAATAGGTAGTGGGTCATCAAGAATATTTTCTAACCTAGATAAGTTGTCTGCAACGGGGTTCTCAGCTCCCTTTCTATCAACAATATCAAATCAAATTCTTGTAGCAAGAGAACCCATCTAATAAGTCTAGGTTTAGCATCTTTCTTTTACATAAGATATTTAATAGCAGCATGATCAGTATGAATAGTTACTTTAGAATTAACAATATAAGATCTGAACTTATCACAAGCAAATACAACTGCTAAAAGCTCTTTTTCAGTAGTAGCATAATTTCTTTGAGCATTGTCTAGAGTCTTACTACCATAATGAATAACATTTAATTTCTTATCAACTCTTTGCCCTAGAACAGCACCTAAAGCATAATCACTAGCTTCACACATAATTTCAAAGGGTAAATTCCAATCAGGTGGCTGAACAATATGTGCAGAGACTAATGCTTTCTTAATTATTTCAAATGCTTCTACACAATCATCATCAAAGACAAATGGTATATCTTTTTGCAATAAATTAGTCAGAGGCCGAGAAATTTTTGAGAAGTCCTTAATGAACCTCCTATAAAATCCAGCGTGACCAAGGAAACTTCTTATACCTTTGATGTCCTTGGGACACGGCATCTTTTCAATAGCATCAACCTTGGCTTTATCAACTTCAATACCTCTTTCAGAAACTTTGTGCCCCAAGACAATACCTTCATTAACCATAAAGTGGCACTTTTCCCAATTCTAGACAAGATTAGTTTCTTCACATCTCTGCAAAACTCGATCAAGATTGCTCAAACAATCATCAAAAGAGGAACCATAGACGGAAAAGTTGTCCATGAAAACCTCACAAATCTTTTCACAAAAGTCAGAGAATATAGCCATCATGTATCTTTGAAAGGTAGCAGGTGCATTACATAAACCAAAAGGCATACGTCTATAAGCAAAAGTACCAAAAGGGCATGTAAAAGTAGTCTTTGATTGATCTTTAGCCGACACAGGTATTTGAGAGAAACCAGAATAACCATCTAGAAAGCAATAGTGTGTATGTTTGCATAATCTTTCTAGCATTTGATCAATAAAAGGTAAGGGGTAATGATCTTTCTTAGTAGCTTTATTTAATTTACGGAAATCAATTACCATCCTATAACCTGTGATAATTCTTTGTGGAATCAATTCATCTTTATCATTAGGAACAACAGTAATACCTCCCTTCTTAGGGACACAATGGATAGGACTTACCCACTCACTATCAGCAACGGTATAAATTATACCTGCCTCCAGAAGCTTGAGTATTTCTTTTCTTACCACTTCTTTCATTTTAGGATTCAGACATCGTTGAGGATCACGAACTGGTTTGGCATCTGCTTCCAAATTTATTTTATGTTGACATAGAGTGGGACTAATGCCCTTAAGATCATCAAGAGTATATCCAATAGCGGCATGATGCTTCTTCAGAGTTTTCAATAATCTTTCTTCTTCATGCTCTGAAAGGTTAGCACTAATAATAACAGGATATATCTTCTTTTCATCAAGATAAGCATATTTAAGATTATCAGGCAAAGGTTTAAGCTCAAACACGGGATCACCCTTGAGTGGAGGAGGATCCCCTAGGATTTCAACAGGCAAATTGTGTTTCAGAATAGGTTCCTGTTTAAAGAATACTTCATCTATTTCCCTTCTTTCATTCATGAACATATCATTTTCATGGTCTAGCAAATAGTGTTCTAAAGGATCACTAGGAGGTACGGCAATAGAAGCAAGACCAATAATTTCATCTTTACTAGGTAATTCTTCCTCACGATGTTGTTTACTAAATTTAGAGAAATTAAACTCATGAACCATATCATCCAAGCTAACAGTAACAACATTCTTTGTGCAGTCTATGGTAGCATTGACAGTATTTAAGAAGGGTCTACCAAATATAATTGGACAAAAGCTATCTTGCAGAGAAGTAAGAACAAGAAAATCAGCAGGATATTTAGTTTTCCCACACAAGACTTCAACATCTCTAACAATTCCAATTGGTGCAATAGTATCTCTATTAGCAAGTTTAATAGTAACATCAATATCTTCTAACTCAACAGGTGCAATTTCATTCTTAATTTCATTGTATAAGTCATGAGGTATAACACTAGCACCCATATCACATAAGCCATGATAACAACGATCTCCTATTTTAACAGAAATAACAGGCACGCCTACCACAGGTCTATGTTTATCTTTAGCACAAGGTTTAGCAATTCTAGCAGTTTCACCTTCGAACTGAATAACATGTCCATCAATATTATCAGACAAGAGATCTTTAACAATAGCAATATTAGGTTCCACTTTAACTTGCTCAGGAAGTGTATAAGTTCTAATATTGCTTTTACGAACAACAGTTGAAGCTTTAGCATGATCCTTTATTCTAACAGGGAAAGGGGGTTTCTCAACATAAGAAGTAGGAACAATAGGATCATTATAAGTGACAGTCTTTTCTTCAACTTTAATAGGTGCAGCTACTTTTACTTCTATGGGAGGATGATCTTTAAACCACTTCTCCTTAGGGAGATCAACATAAGTAGCAAAAGATTCACAGAAAGAAGTTACTATCTCAGAGTCAAGTCCATATTTAGTGCTAAACTTATGGAAAATATCGGTATCCATAAAAGATTTAACACAATCAAACTTAGGTGTCATACCTGACTCCTTACCTTCGTCGAGGTCCCAATCTTCAGAGTTGCATTTAATTCTATCCAATAAATTCCATCTGAATTCAATAGTCTTCATCATAAAAGAGCTAGCACAAGAAGTATCAAGCATGTTGCGATTGTTTTCAGAAAGCCGAGCATAAAAACTTTGCATAATTAGTTCTCTCTGGAGCTCATGATTGGGGCATGAATATAACATTGATTTAAGCCTCCCCCAAGCTTGAGCGATGCTTTCTCCTTCGCGAGGCCAGAAATTATATATATAATTGCGATCATGATGAACAAGATGCATAGGGTAATACTTTTGATGAAATTCCAGCTTCAATCTTTTATAGTCCCACGATCTCATATCATCACATAGCATATACCATATCAATGCGTCTCCCTTCAAAGATAAAGGGAAGACGTTCTTCTTAGCAACATCATCGGGTATACCTGCTGTAACGCCCCGAGGCCGATGTGCCAGGTGTCTTCCTGTTATTCGCTGTTGTTGCCATGTCATTTGCTTGCGTGTTGCATCTTGCCATGTCATCATGTGCATTGCATCATCATGTTTTCAAAACCTGCATTCGGCCGGGTTCCCCCAGTTCCTTCTGTTGTCCGTTCTAAGCCCAGTCACACTTGCACGCGCCCGCGGCATGTCCGAAATATTATTTTATAAGTGGCTGGAAAATGTTCTCGGAATGGGATGAAAGTTTGCGTGTGGTCTTATTATAGTGTAGATAGACCGCCTGTCAAGTTTCATCACATTCGGAGTTCGTTTGACGCCCCAATGATTAACTATAGCGGCAATATAGCCGGTCTAACGTCAGACGTTTTCGGTCTCCGGAAACAGTCGCCGAGTCTCCCTCTCTTCCCTTATCTCAGCTCCAGACCGTCTACACAGCCCACTACCTACCGCCAGGTCCAACCTAACCTCTCTCGTCAGCCCGCAGCCCCCCTCGCGCGCGTCCGAAAGTTGTCCCGAACCCGACCCGGACAGTCGTCACCGTTGGGTCCGGATCATCCCCAAACGTCTACAAAACATCTCCTTTTTCCTATTTGGACTCCCTAAGATTTTTTCGCGTCCGTCCAATTCCGATCAGAGGGACCGAGTAGCCCCTAACCTAACCTATATAAATAGTCTAACCCTAGGTTTTAGGAAGTCTGTCCCTTCCATCCCATCGCCGTCGCCGCAATCTTCTTCCTCCTCGTTTTCCCCACCTAGCCAACCACCATCCTTCTCAGATCCACCCCCCTCTAACCGCAGCGTCCGACCACCTCCCATGGTTTCCGCACTGCCCAAATCCCCAGCAAGCTGCGGCCAACCTCGAGTGCCGCTCGAGCTCAAATGGAATCGCGCCCCTGGATCCTCTGCTTGAGCACCTCCACGGAGCCAAGTTTCCGCGCCTCCTCTTGTTCTTCTCGAGAGCCAGCAGAGCTCACCCGCCCTCTCTGCTTCTTCTTGAGCACGCCATGGGCGCCTCCTCTGCTCGTCCCCGCCACTGTCTCAACTTCGCCATGCTCCTCCTCTGCCCGATGCCTCCCTCCTCTCACCCACAGGCTCCTCCGCTCGAGGGCCTCCGTGCCGTCTTCGTCAAGCACAGGGAGATGAACCCCTCCCAAGACCAACCCCGCTAGGGCCTTCAAGCTGCTGCCTCCCCGTCATCGTCTTCAAGCCCGCTGTTGCCGCGTCCTCGTCCGCCTCCTGTCCTGACTCCGTAGGCCGCGCCCTCCGACGACCCTGCTCCGAGCGACCTCGACCACCAGGCCGTCCCGTGCGCCTCCCTGTTGGCATCCCACCATCGAGCCACTCCGACCTGCAGTACTGCACCGCCCGGATCACCTGTGACCTCGGGTCCCCTACTTCGTCCTCGCCGCCCGTTGGTGCTCCAGTGAGCCCTGCCGCCGCTTCCCTCTCCCTTCGCCTCGCACTCTTTCTTTTTTTTCTCACCTCTCCATCGCTTGTGCCTCTCTGTTCGAGCAGGACCGCCGCCATGGATGGATGTGCCCCACGCCCGAGCTCCGTCTGCCGCCACCTTTGCCCAGAACCGACGCCGCATGACTCGATCCGCCCGTTCCCGCCGGATTCCGCCGAGATCGTCGTCGGGACCCCCCCTGTCGTCGTCGCCTGCATCACCATGGACGTGCTGCTGTTTCTGTTCTTCAGAAGCAAACAGCAGCAGCGCACCTCGTCCCGCTCGTGTTGACCCGCCAGCGCCCAGGCCCAGCCTGTGTACGGCCTGACTCTTGCCTCGTTCAGGCCCAGTCGCCCGTGCCCTGCCAGGCCGCCTCTCCATAGTATCGGGGTCGTGGCCCATGGTGAGAAACCCCCCAATCCTCATGTGCACTGTTGGCCCAGTCAGATGCGGCCCGTGTTGTCTTTTTTTCCTATGCTGCGATTTAGCTATTTCCCAGAGAGTGCCAGTTTTGCAGAACGGCCCCTAAACTTCATGCATTTAATAACTGTTGAACCGTTCATCGGATTAAAACAAACTTAATATGAAAGTTGCTTAGAATCTTGTCTAGTTTCATAATTTGCAACTTTCATGAATGTTTGACTTGTTTAAAATGTTGTTTGGTTAAATTTGCTCCTATGCCATGTTAAAATGCTTTATTTCATAACTAAATAACCGTAGCTCGGTTTCTAACAAACTTTATATGTAAATGGGGTAGAATTTTGCCTAGTTTAACATGGTGGCATCTTTTTGCATGTTTAACAACTATAAAATATGGTTTAGGGCAGAACAGTACCAAACCTAATATAAGCATATGAGGAGTTTCCGGACTTGTTGTTTTGTTGTTCCGGCCTCATTTAAACTTGCCTAGATTAGATAGTTTCATCATGCTTCACCTCTTGCCATGCTAACAACATTTAATCTTGTTGGGTACATAAACGAGAGAGAACTAAATAAGTCATGTGGTGTTTTCTTCAATATGCAACTCCGTGGCATAATGAGCTCCACTTAATTTGTAGGATTGTTTGTGCTCTTTGCCATGCCATGCCATGCCTCATTAAACTGGACATGCATCATACTTGTTTGCGCATCATGCCATGCTTATGTGGAGGTTGTTTACTATGTTGTGTGCTTCTTTCCGGTGTTGCTTCTTCGGGTTGGTTCCGATTACGTCGTGTTGTGAGGAGTCGTTCGACTACGTCCGTTTATCTTCTTCATGGACTTGTTCTTCTTCCTTGCGGGATTTCAGGCAAGATGACCATACCCTCGAAATCACTTCTATCTTTGCTTGCTAGTTGCTCGCTCTTTTGCTATGCCTATGTTGCGATACCTACCACTTGCTTATCATGCCTCCTATATTGTTGAACCAAGCCTCTAACCCACCTTGTCCTAGCAAATCGTTGTTTGGCTATGTTACCGCTTTGCTCAGCCCCTCTTATAGCGTTGTTAGTTGCAGGTGAAGATTGAAGTTTGTTCCTTGTTGGAACATGGAGATGTTGTTCCTTGTTGGAACATGTTTACTTGTTGGGGATATCACAATATCTCTTATTTAATTAATGCATTTATATACTTGGTAAAGGGTGGAAGGCTCAGCCTTATGCCTGGTGTTTTGTTCCACTCTTGCCGCCCTAGTTTCTGTCATATCGGTGTTATGTTCCCGGATTTTGCGTTCCTTACGCGGTTGGGTTATAATGGGAACCCCTTGGCAGTCCGCCTTGAATAAAACTCCTCCAGCAATGCCCAACATTGGTTTTACCATTCGCCACCTAGCCTTTTCTTTCCCTTGGGTTCTGCGGACTCAAGGGTCATCATTATTTTAACCCCCCCCCCCCGGGCCAGTGCTCCTCTGAGTGTTGGTCCAAACTAGAGCCCTGTGCAGCGCCCCCTCAGGGAAACTCGAGGTTTGGTTTTAGTTGTATGGAGAGCTCATCTGAGTGTGCCCTGAGAACGAGATATGTGCAGCTCCTATCGGGATTTGTCGGCACATTCGGGCGGTGATGCTGGTCTTGTTTTACCATTGTCGAAATGTCTTGTAACCGGGATTCCGAGCCTGATCGGGTCTTCCCGCTAGAAGGAATATCCTTCGTTGACCGTGAGAGCTTGTGATGGGCTAAGTTGGGACACCCCTGCAGGGATTTGAACTTTTGAAAGTCGTGCTCGCGGTTATGGGCAGATGGGAATTTGTTAATGTCTGGTTGTAGAAAACCTCAAGTTGACCTTAATTAAATACATCAACTGCGTGTGTAACCGTGATGGTCTCTTTCCGGCGGAGTCCGGGAAGTGAACACGGTCTTGGAGTTATGCTTGACGTAGGTTGTTTTAGGATCACTTCTTGATCATAGTTCATCGACCGTGGTTTTGCCTTCTCTTCTCGCTCTCTTTTGCGAATATGTTAGCCACCATATATGCTAGTTGCTTGCTGCAGCTCCACCTCATAGTCTTGATCGCGAGGGTGTGAGATTTCTGAGTCCCCGTGACTGACAGATACTTCCAAAACTAGCTTGCAGGTGCCGATGAGTCCGTGCAGATGACGCAACCAAGCTCAAGGAGGAGCTCGATGAAGATCTTGTCCTTTGGTGTTGTTTCGTTCTAGTTGATCAGTAGTGGAGCCCAGTTGGGATCGATCGGGGATCTGTGTAGCATTTGGGGTAGCCTTCTTTTATTTCGGGTTCCGTAGTCGGACCTTGATTGTATCTGGTTGATGTAATGCTTTATTCATGTAATTGTGTGAAGTGGCGATTGTAAGCCAACTACGTATTTTTTTCCCTTATGTATTACATGGGTTGTGTGAAGATTACCTCACTTGCGACATTGCTTTCAATGCGGTTATGCCTCTAAGTCGTGCTTCGACACGTAGGAGATATAGCCGCATCAAGGGTGTTACACCTGCAAGCTTAAATAATCCACAAACTTCATCCACATATATTAAGTGCTCATCAGGATGTTTTGTTCCATCTCCTGTAAAAGGATTAGCTAGCAGTTTTTCCATCATAGCCACAAGAAATTCAAAAGGAGTTTCATTTTCAATAGGTTCAGTAGGTTGAGGAGAAACTCTTTGCTCTACTGGACAGGGTGAAGATACCCCGAACAAGCCCCTCAGAGAATTACTTTCCATAGTAACAAGTGACAGTAAATTTCAGCACACTATATAAATTTTTCCTTACCAAATTCCACCTACCAAAGGCGCTACACTCCCCGGCAACGGCGCCAGAAAAGAGTCTTGATGACCCACAAGTATAGGGGATCTATCTTAGTCCTTTAGATAAGTAAGAGTGTCGAACCCAACGAGGAGTAGAAGGAAATGATAAGCGGTTTTCAGCAAGGTATTCTCTGCAAGTACTGAAATAAGTGGTAACAGATAGTTTTGTGATAGGATAAATTGTAACGAGCAACAAGTAATAAAAGTAAATAAAGTGCAGCAAGGTGGCCCAATCCTTTTGTATCAAAGGACAAGCCGGAACAAACTCTTATAATAGGAAAAGCACTCCCGAGGACACATGGGAATATCGTCAAGCTAGTTTTCATCACGTTCATATGATTCGCGTTTGATACTTTGATAATTTGATATGTGGGTGGACCGGTGCTTGGGTGATGTTCTTACTTGAACAAGCATCCCACTTATGATTAACCTCTATTGCAAGCATCCGCAACTACAACAAAAGTATTAAGGTAAACCTAACCATAGCATGAAACATATGTATCCAAATCAGCCCCTTACGAAGCAACGCATAAACTAGGGTTTAAGCTTCTGTCACTCTAGCAACCCATCATCTACTTATTACTTCCCAATGCCTTCCTCTAGGCCCAAATAATGGTGAAGTGTTATGTAGTCGACATTCACATAACACCACTAGAGGCTAGACAACATACGTCTTATCAAAATATCAAACGAATACCAAATTCACATGACTACTCATAGCAAGACTTCTCCCTTGTCCTCAGGAACGAACATAATTACTCACAAAGCATATTCATGTTCATAATCAGAGGGGTAATAATATGAATATAGGATCTGAACATATGATCTCCCACCAATTAAACCAACTAGCATCAACTACAAGGAGTAATCAACACTACTAGCAACCTACTAGCACCAATCCCGGACTTTGAGACAAGAATTGGATACAAGAGATGAACTAGGGTTTGGAGATGAGATGGTGCTGGTGAAGATGTTGATGGAGATTGCCCTCTCCCGATGAGAGGAGCGTTTGTGATGACGATGGTGATGATTTCCCCCTTCGGGAGGGAAGTTTCCCGGCAGAACAGCTCTGCTGGAGCTCTAGATTGGATCCACCAAGGTTCCGCCTCGTGGCGGCGGAGTCTCGTCCCGAAAAGTTCCTCCTTATTTTTTTCTCATCGAAAGACCTCATATAGGAGAAGATGGGCATCGGAGAGCCACAGGGGGCCCACGAGGTAGGGGGGCGCGCCCTAGGGGGGCGCCCCCCACCCTCGTGAGAAGGGTGTGGGCCCCCTGGCCTTCATCTTTGGCATGGATTTTTCTTTATTTTTTTAAGATGTTCCGTGGAGTTTCAGGACTTTTGGAGTTGCGCGGAATAGGTCTCTAATATTTGCTCCTTTTCTAGACCAGAATTCCAGTTGTCGGCATTCTCCCTCCCTCTGTAAACCTTGTAAAATAAGAGAGAATAGCCATAAGTATTGTGACATAAAGTGAAATAACAGTCCATAATGCGACAAATATTGATATAAAAGCATGATGCAAAATGGACGTATCAGCCGACAAGCACACCCATAGCCTATTTTTCTTTTCTAAACCATTTTTTATCTTTTACCACAAGTGGCTCAAAGGCTGGTCATCTCATGGACTCTTTCAGAGTTCGGCTTCATACTCAAAGGCTATTCCGGTTAAGGAGTCCTTTCACTGAGGCAAGGCGGCGCAGACGTGCGACAGGAGGTCCAAATAATTCTTTGTAGACCGCACTCTCTATTTCGAGCCTGTAAGGTGCCTTTTTCCTCAGCCTTCGACCCCCGGCATGTCAAATAGCTTGGGTTGTGGCGTTATTATATGTAAGACGGCGATTGACGTATCAATCAGGTCCCGGTGAACATAATCTGTATTCAGTATTCGCTTTTTCTACAGAACTGAATTTTGCTTCTTCGGTTGTTTCACACATGCACCTTAGCACAAATTGCCAGGGGCTCGATATGGGAACAAGTGAGTCGCCGACATGTCCGAACAGCTTTACAGCACACTTCGGCGTCATGAGTTTGGCCTTATATGCATCAGCTCTGAATCATGTCTTTGGTTAATAGTTGGGTTGCCCGGCTCCAGTGCTTACTACCTTACGTTCCGCTCTATCGGCTAGGGTAGTAAAGGGAGAACTACTACGATTGTGTTTTCGGTTCATCTGGTCAAGCACCTCAGTAGAGAAAGCCAAAAACTGACTGTCATGATGCGGCGAGAGCTGGTCAACCACTCGATGACTTATCAGAATCTTTCGTGATTCCTTCCATATTACACTAAGGACCGTTCTTAAGGTCGCCTATGTAACGCACCGTATTGGGATAACCGCGTACATACCAGGGGCTATATCATAGACCCACCGTCAAACTCCTATGGCTAAGTGAAAGTGTTAAAGCCCTATAGTTTGATTGCCTAGTTCACCGCCTTGACACCTACTTCATGGACCAAGACGTTGGGTCAAGAGTGATCAAGTGCTTTTCCGAACACCCCCGTATTTTATGCGTGGGGCAGAAGCCGATGACTGGAAAACTTTCAAAATTATACAAGGATGGCCGCATAGGAGGAACCAAAACTTTTTGGCAAAAGTATAAAAAATGTAGCCTTAATATATCATAATATTGTTTTTTACAATCTTGGTACATTCACTTGAAGATCATATCCTTCGAGCACTGACCCTCTATTAAGCGGGCGCCCTCTAGGACATCTTCAAAATACTGCTCCGGTGTGTGTTTGTCCTTTCCCCTGGGTGGACTCTTCGCTGCAATATCGGTGGCCTTCATCTTCGCCCAATACATCTTGACATGGGCAAAGGCCATTCATGCACCTTTAATGCACGTTGATCGCTTCATGGCATCAATACGCGGCACCACATCCACAAGTCGCTGCACCAAACCAAAATAACTATTCGGAACTGGCTCAGTCGGCCACAGTCGGACCACGACGTCCTTCATGGTAGAACCGGATATCTTGTGGAGCTCGGCCCACTGGGCCATCTGTTCGTTCAGCAACAGCGAGCGCTTTGGCGTGCCGAATTGTGACTAGAAAAGCTTCTCCGTTGCACACCCTTCTTGCGCTTGGTAAAACTGCGTCGCATCGGAGGTACTCTTCGGCAAGTCCAAGAATGCATCTGGAGAACTCCACATTTGATTAAGCAGGGCATACTTCGGATCACCGAATTTAGTCTGTAATAGAAAGGGCTTACCGGCCGCTATCTCCCCGGCTTGCCGGATCTCCTCCCGAGACGCTCTCGACTCAGATCGTGCCTCTCTCACCTCTCGTAAGGCCCTCTCGAGTTCGCCTACTTTGGCCTTGTTCTCCTCCTCGAGTGCTTGGCATTTGCCAGTGGCATCCTTTAGATCTTGCTCTATGGAAGATATTCTCTACTTGCACTGGCGCCGAGCAGCCTGTTCGGCCTTTAACTCCTCAGCTATCTTCTTGGCAGCCACATTACTCATCCTGACTTGCTCCTTGGCCCGGACGAGCTCACCCCGCAGGGTCTCGACCGCGGCAGCACCATCTGCAGTTATGCATATTTCAGTATATAATTATCAGCTTCGTGCTCATATTATTATACATACATATACTGACTGTCCCAAAACATACCTTGCGCCTCGTCAAGCCGCCTATTAATAAGCGTGATGTCTTCATCTTGGCAGTCGTCGTGGATGAAACAGCATGTGTTCCACTTAGTTAGATTATTTCCTGGGCATGTCTTTTTTTATCCTCTGATTGCCTCCTATCGGACGCCAACCAGAGTCTTAGGGGCTACTATCTATACATGGGTGCATTTTTTGCATGTAAAATGCAATTGAAGATATTACATTGCATACCTCGAAGCCTCTTAGCAGGCCCGTGAAGGCTTCATGAAATCCGCTTCTCATGGACAGAATCCTCTCGGCTACCGTACCCATCAAGGTACGATGTTCCTCTGAGATGGACACATGTTGCAACACGTCCATCAAGGTATCTGGCGCCTCCTAATTCCTGGAAGTGGTGATGGGAGTACGGATTCCCTTTGAAGGGATGTGTTTGCCCGACTCTAGAATCGTCTCCGGTTGTAAACCGGATAGTTCGGGGCCTTTATTGTTGGTCCCCAAAGGGGTTGCATGCCCCGAACCCTAGGCCGCCGAAGTATCACCTTCGGGTGTGGTCTTCATTGTCCCTCGCACCACTTGTTGATCAGGAGAAACCCTCTGGGACGACACCTCAAAGTCACCCGCCCTATTGGGCGAGAGGGTCTGGGGAGGTGTCTCGCTTTCTATCATCTCCGGGAGAAGATCCCCCAAGGAGGAGAACTGTTGAGTAAGACTGTGTGCTGGACTGCAAACATATATTTTTAGATGTTGCCCTTGTAAGCGAAAAGGAACAGGATATGTTTAGAACACCTTTGTTCACTTACGATTCAGCTAAAGGCTTGTCCTTACGGAGGAAATGTGCGTCAACATCGTCTTCCGAACCTGAACCGCTTGGCAAGGACATCTTCCCTCGCTTAGGAGCTCCTTCCTCCAAATGTTCAGAGGCGGTCCTCTTCTTCCCATATGGGGAAGCAATGTCGGCTTCCCCTTCTCTTTTGTCTTTGGAAGAGGGAGCCCCAATCTCCTGGACATAGCATCTGGTCTACCTTTAGAATGGAGGTCACCTTTGGCCTTCTTGTTCTCCTCCTTGTCCTCCTTCACCGGCACTTGATATGGCGCCGGAGCCAGCATCCTTGTTAACATAGGATCGGTTGAGTCTTCGGGAAGAGGAGCCGAACACCTAATTCGTTCCGCCATCTTTACCCAGCCCTGTGCGAAGATGGTTTTCTCAGTATTACAGGATGTTTAACTAAGCTGTGTTCGGGAGTCGAGTGCTTACCAAGGTATCCGGATGATTGCAGTCGAGGCCGATGTCTACGGTGGTATCCGGCCACTGCCTTCATGTCCCGAAGAATAACTTCCAAATTCCTTTGTGCGTTGTGCCGAAGAAGTGTTGAAGGGTTCGTGGTCCTTCCGGATTGAACTCCCACATGCGGAGGGGCCGTCGCTGCACGACAGGACCCGGCGGACTAGCATTACCTGGATTACATTGATGAGGTCGGTGTCCTTTTCAAGGAGGCTCCAGATGCGGCCTTGTAGTGTCTACACTTCGTCAATGGATCCCCAATCCAGACCCTTATTAATCCATGATGCGAGCTATAATGGAGGGCCAGGTCGGAATGCAGCTGTAACTGCCCACTTGGTACCACGAGGTTTGGTGATGTAAAACCACTCCCGCTGCCATAGGTCAGAAACTTCTGTGAAAGAGCCTTTGGGCCAAAAAGCATTGGGGAGCTTGTTCACCGTGGCACCTCCACACTCTATTTGCTCTCCCTCGATTACCTTCGGCTTCAAATTAAAGGTCTTGAGCAATAAACCAAAGTGAGGTGTAATGCGGAGGAAGGCCTCGCACATGACAATAAACGCCAAGATGTGAAGGAAGGATTCCGGAGCTAGATCGTGAAAATCTAGCCCATAATAAAACATGAGGCCATGAACGAAGGGGTGGAGAGCGAACCCTAGCCCTCGGAGGAAGTGGGAGATGAATACGACCCTCTCGGAGGATCTGGGAGTAGGAATAACCTATCCTTTAGCAGGAAGCATATGGGGGATTTCCGAGGTCAAGTATCTAGCCGCCCGGAGCTTCGCGATATCCTCCTCTGTGATAGAGGAGGCCACCCACCAGCCTTGATGGCTGGGTCTGGACATGACTGGGAGGCTCGGAACAGTTAAGTTGAAACCTGGGTGCTAGAACTCAAGGTTGGAAAGATTGAGGAATAGGTAGGCGCAGAGGAGAAGGACAGGCCTTTGCCCCTTTATAAAGGCAATGAATATCAAACGCCTCCTCATAGGCCTTAAAGCCTGCCTATTCCCAAGGGATTATGCCAACGGAATGGTTGGGTTATCCACGCCCATATTGATGACAATCCCATAATAAGGGGACATGATCTCTACTTCGACAAGACGTGCCAATAAAACCGCATCTTAAAATGTGAAGCGGGAGGCTAAAAAACAGTTCGAATTAATGACCGGGCTGTGACATGATGTCACGCCATAGAAAGTTGTCAGTGGATTAGACTCATGAAATATTATACTCTCTACGGATATATGTGGTGCTTGTTTTGCAGAGCCGGACACGTTCTTTGTGTTCGAAGGCTGTTCTGGAGTATTCGGAGGAGGAACCTGCCTTGCAATGCTGAAGACAATCTGCACGCCGGACACCTCGTCATTGAAGCCTGGTTCAGGGGCAACTGAGGGAGTCCTGGACTAAGGGGTCCTCGGGCGTCTGGTCTGTTGGACATGGGCCGGACTGTTGGGCCATGAAGATACAAGACTAAAGATTCTCTCACCCGTGTCCGGATGGGACTCTCCTTGGCGTGGATGGCAAGCTTGGCGTTCAGATATGAAGATTCCTTTCTCTGTAACTGACTTTGTACAACCCTAGTCCCCTCCAGTGTCTATATAAACCAGAGGGTTTAGTCCGTAGAGGCGATCACAATCATAATCATATAGGCTAGACTTCTAGGGCTTTAGCCATTACGATCTCGGGGTAGATCAACTCTTGTAACCCCCATACTCATCAATATTAATCAAGTAGGACGTAGGGTGTTACCTCCATCGAGAGGGCTCGAACCTGGGTAAAACTTCGTGTCCCTTGTCTCCTGTTACCATCAACCTCAGACGCACAGTTCGGGACCCCCTACCTGAGATCCGCCGGTTTTGACACTGATAGGACCCTCGGGCATCGTCTTGCGTTGATTCTTTTTCCCAAAAATCACATATATTCCAAAAAAGATCTCCGTAAGTTTTTATCCCGTTTGGACTCCGCTTGATATGGATTTTCTGCAAAACAAAAAATATGAAAGAAACCGGAACTGGCACTGGGCACTGGATCAATATGTTAGTCCCAAAAAATAGTATAAAAAGTAGACAAAATTATGTAAAAGTTGTAGAATATTGGCATGGAACAATCAAAAATTATAGATACGATGGAGACATATCAGGGAGCAAAGACGTCACGGGAGCCGACCGATACTGAGTCGACGGTTGCCGCAGGAGGACACCGCAGGCACTCGTGCGGAAGTGTGCCACCCCGCGAATGGGGAGTGCCTCGACATCGAGGGGGGCTTCTTGGAGCCAAGCTGAGTCGTCGGCAATGAAGGTGAGCGCGCCAAGTGATACGTCTCCAACGTATCTATAATTTTTTATTGTTCCATGCTATTATATTATCTATTTTGGATGTTTTATATGCATTTATATGCTATTTTATATGATTTTTGGGACTAACCTATTAACCCAGAGCCTAGTGTCAGTTTTTGTTTTTCCCTTGTTTTGAGTTTCGCAGAAAAGGAATATCAAACGGAGTCCAATTGACCCTAAAATTTACGGAGATTATTTTTGGAAAATATAGAAAATACTAGAATGAAAAAGATACCGGAGAAGAGTCCCGAGGCCACCACAAGGGTGGAGGGCGCGCCGCCCGTCCTTGTCGTCGCCTCGTGGGCCCCTCTAACTTGTTCCCGACGCCAACACCTCTTATAAATCCCCAAACCTCCAGAACAGAACCTAGATCGGGAGTTCCACCGTCGCAAGCCTCTGTAGCCACGAAAAACCAATCGGGAGCCTGTTCTGGCACCCTGCCGGTGGGGGAAACCATCACCGGTGGCCATCTTCATCATCCCGGTGGTCTCCATGATGAGGAAGGAGTAGTTCACCCTCGGGGCTGAGGGTGTGTACCAGTAGCTATGTGTTTGATCTCTCTCTCGTGTTCTTGATTTGGCACGATCTTGATGTACCGCGAGCTTTGCTATTATAGTTGGATCTTATATATGATGTTTCTCCCCCTCTACCTTCTTGTAATGGATTGAGTTTTCCCTTTGAAGTTATCTTATCGGATTGAGTCTTTAAGGATTTTAGAACACTTGAGGTATGTCTTGCATGTGCTTATCTGTGGTGACAATGGGATATTCACATGATCTACTTGATGTATGTTTTGGTGATCAACTTGCGGTTTATGTGACCTTGTGAACTTATGCATAGGGGCTGGCACACGTTTTCGTCTTGACTCTCCGGTAGAAACTTTGGGGCACTCTTTGAAGTTCTTTGTGTTGTTTTGAATAGATGAATCTGAGATTGTGTGATGCATATCGTATAATCAAACCCGCGAATACTTGTGGTGACATTGGAGTATCTAGGTGACATTAGGGTTTTGGTTGATGTGTGTCTTAAGTTGTTATTTTAGTACGAACCCAATAGATCGATCAGAAAGAATAACTTTGAGGTGGTTTCTTACCCTACAATAATCTCTTCATTTATTCTCCGCTATTAGTGACTTTGGAGTGACTCTTTGTTGCACGTTGAGGGATTGTTATATGATCTAATTATGTTATCATTGTTGAGAGAACTTGCACTAGTGAAAGTATGAACCCTAGGCCTTGTTTCCAAGCATTGGAATACAGTTTTGCTCACTTTCACCACTAGTTACCTTGCTGTTTTTATATTTTCAGATTACAAAAACCTATATCTACCATCCATATTGCACTTGTATCACCATCTCTTCGCCGAACTAGTGCACCTATACAATTTACCATTGTATTGGGTGTGTTGGGGACACAAGAGACTATTTGTTATTTGGTTGCAGGGTTGATTGAGAGAGACCATCTTCATCCTACGCCTCCCACAGATTGATAAACGTTAGGTCATCCACTTGAGGGAAATTTTCTACTGTCCTACAAAACTCTGCGCTTGGAGGCCCAACACGAGTTTACAAGAAGAAGGTTGCGTAGTAGACATCACCGAGGCGGATCTCGCGACCCAAGGACAATCCACCATCGGAAACCATGTTGACGAAGATCGAAGATTGCAACCTCTCCGAAAGTCGCTCAGGCGCCTACCCCATAGTGGGCACCAACTGTCGTGGGAATAGATTTGACAGTAGAGTATGGGGGTACATAGGAGAGGGAAGAGTCCTAGTTATGGTGAGGTTGTACACTTGGATTTACGAGTTCAGGCCCCTCTCGGAGGAGGTAAAAGCCCTACGTCTCGGTGCCTCGGAGGCTCTGTTGATTGGAGTATGAGTTACAGGGGGTGTGAACCCTTGTGCAAGAGGGGAGGGTGGATTATATAGAGTATGCCGACCCCTCGCAACCCTCGGTTACACAGGGGTTCAATGAGAGAGTAAAGCTACGTATGTTACTGGTAACGCATGTATTAAATGATCTTTATGACAACGGAGTGAACGCCTGACCATTGCCATCCAGGGGTGGCTCTAGGTCTTCTGCACTCCGAGTGGATTCTTGTCTTCTGAGTGAATTAAGACTGTCGAGTGGAATTGGGATATCCGAGTGAGATCTTCTGTCGAGTGTATTGTACTTCATGAGGATTTCAGTCGGTATCTTCTGTTTAACTTTGTAGGCCTTGGACTCTTGTGTAGTGTCCTTGGGTAGGGCGTCTAGGTTAGGCATAAGACCCTACCCTAGGTACATGTCATCATCACTAGCCGCAAGAACTAGTCTCCGTGACCTGCAGCAATGCATCAATAAAGTAAAGATCAGTGAGCCAGATCGTTGTCTGCGTCTTCCTTCTTGTTTTGCCCTTGTGTATTTCGGGCATTGCCGCATGTGGATTTTTTAATTATATTCCTAAATATGTAAGAAAATTATTATCCATTGTCGTCGTCCTTATATTCATCGGTCTTGCTATAAGTCGCAGTCGATGCTATATAGATCCGTCCGATCTTACATCAAGATCTGTGCAAAACTTTCTTTTCAGATTTTATTTTTTTTCTCTTAAATCTCAGTCGAGTGAGACATAGCCACGCCATTAAACAAGGGCTCGGGCGCCATTAATGAAGACGTTGGGAGAGAGGTGGGCGGCGGATAGAGGTCAAAGGGCTCTCCTCCCGATAAGCACACACAAGGGTCTGATCGCGCGCCTCCCGTACTCAAATAGATAACCCACACGGTACCTCCTAGCCAATAAAAAGGGGACGCGTGGCGGCATGTAAATGTTAAGTAGAACGCCCATGGTTTCAATAATACGTGTGCTTCCGATTGTAACGTGATAGCACTTGCTTCAAAATGACTTTGTTGATTGTTAATGTGTGCGTCTTCGCAAATCAGACAAAAATTTTACCACGACATGTTGGTGCCATGTCATGACACCATGCCAAGTTTCATGATTTCCGGGTGAGTTTTGGATTTACGGAAATTTTAAAACCAAGTTTCTCGATGTTTCCGACCAAGACACCTAGATATTTGAATTTCATTCCTATTTCTTGCATGGGACCTAGAAATTCGCCCAAGTACACATACATGATTTTTCAACTAACTTTGGCACACTGGAGCATGTGCTTGTAGTTCAAATTTGAATTATATGCATTAAATGCCTGGAAATTCAATTAATGTATAAAAAAGTCCAAATGAACCTGGAATAATTCCAAAATTTAGCACGAAACTCCTATTGGTCTAACTGTCTGTGTAAAAAAATCAACGCAGGAGAAGGCAGTGTATGTCGTTTCGCACACGGAGGTGACATGTTCCCTCTCGGAACCATGAGCCTTCTTGAGAGAAGCTCCGGTTTGCAAGACGCTTATACCAAAGCTTGTCCCAATTCGGCCAAAAAATACCACAGCATGTTGGTGCCATGTCATGACACCATGCCAAGTTTCATTATTTTCATGCGTGTTTTGGATTTACAGGAATTAAAAAACAAGTTTCTCAATATTTCCGGCCGAGCCATGACACCCAGATGTTTGAATTTCATTCCCATTTCTTGCATGGGACCTAGAAATTCACCAAGGACACACATGTGACTTTTCAACCAACTTTGGTGCACTGGAGCATGTGCTTGTAGTTCAAATATGAATTATGCACATTAAATGCCTAGAAACTCAATTAATATATAAAAAGGACAAACAAACCCGGAATAATTCCAGATTTTAACACGACACTCATATATTTCTATGTTGCCTCTGTAAAAATCAAGGGGGTGGCAACGTATATCATTTCGCACACAAAACTGACACGTTCCCTCTCGGAACCACGAGTCTTCTTGAGAGAAGCTCCAGTTTGCAAGAAGCTTATACCAAAACTTGTCCCAATTCGGCCAATTTTTTTACCACATCATGTTGGTTCCATGAAATTACACCATTCCAAGTTTCATGATTTTAAGGTGGGTTTTGAATTTACGGGAATTTAAAAAACCAAGTTTCTCAATGTTACTGGTCGAGCCATGATGCCCAGATGTTTCTCAATGTTACCGGTCGAGCACACACATGTGATTTTTTAACCAACCTTGGTGCAGTAGAGCATGTGCTTGTAGTTCAAATTTGAATTATTCACATTAAATGCCCAGAAACTCAATTAATGCATAAAAAGGGCAAAATGAATCCGGAATAATTCCAAATTTTAACATGACACTCATATAGTTCTATGTTTCCTCTGTAAAAAATCAAGAGGGGGAGTAGTGTATGTAGTTTAGCACACAAAGGTGACACGTTCCCTCTCGAAACCACATGCCTTCGTGATAGCTCCAATTTACAAGAAGCTTATACCAAAACTTGTCCCAATTCTGCCATTTTTTTACCACAGCATGTTGGTGCCATGAAATGACACCATGCCAATTTTCATGATTTTCAGCCGGGTTTGGGATTTACAGGAATTTAAAAACCAAGTTTCTCAATGTTTCTGGCCAAGCCATGACGCCCAGATGTTTGAATTCCATTCCCATTCTTGCATTGGACCTATAAATTCACCCAAAGACACACATGTGACTTTTCAACAAACTTTGGTGCACTGGAGCATGTGCTTGTAGTTCAATTTTGAATTATGTACATTAAATGTCTAGAAACTCAATTAACGCATAAAAATGCCAAACAAACCCGGAATAATTCCAAATTTTAACACGACACTCATATAGTTGCATGTTCACTGTAGATAAATGTTCTAGCAATTAAAACACCATCCTTTCCCTCCATAACACCATTTTGTCTTTCAAAACAGAATGAAAAAAATCAGGTATACCACAAACAGTTTAGTAGCAAGAATCGTGTGGGATGCGATATGAAATATCTCGGCGCACCGTCTAGTCTGGCTTACGCAGGAAGCTTCGTCATCTATAGTCCATCGCTCGCGCTTGAACCATACTTGCGAGCCAGTTTCTCGTGGCACCGAGCGAAGTTTTTCTGCCACCGCGAAAATATCTATCTTCCCCCCACCAAAAGCCACATTTCCACTGTTCCTCCTTGCTTTCCAAGTTCAAACCTTCACTGCTACTTACTGGTTGCGCTGCCTCCTCGCCGGCGACCCTTCTTGCAGCACCGCCTCCTCGCCGGTGACCCTTCTTCTTGCTGTGCAGCAAAGAACTGTTTGCGTTAGGCCACCTTGCACAAATGTTTCCACACAAAAAACTGTGTGTGGTATACATACGAACGGAAACATTTTTCTGGGATTCAGTGTGGGATGTACATATGAAAGAAAACGATTGGGCTTCGATGCCTCGCCCGATCGCACATGAGCTCATTTTTCCCCATGTGTGTGGCCGGAGGGCCTATCCCCGACGGTTTCTGGGTCGTTGTGAAGGACCCCCTATCGCACACACTCACTAGGCGACAGTTTAAATCTCCAATGCGGAAAGGAGGTAAAAATCATTTGTATATCACGTCTCTATACCAGTGCAACATTGTGGGTTTAGGAGGTTCCCCATCTCCATGAGTAGCAAGAACAACTATTTTTTTGGTATTTCGTGTTCCATATCCATAACTAAATATATAATAACAACTTAGAACAAAAAATAAAAAGTACTTAGTGATAAAACCAACAAGCACACACGAGAATATTCACCCCACGTTATTTCTCCCCGGTAATGGCGCCGGAAAAAGGTCTTGATAACCCACAAGTATAGGGGATCGTTTGTGGCATTTTTTGATAAGTAAGAGTGTCAAACCCAACGAGGAGCTAAAGGTAGAATTAATATTCCCTTCAAGTTCTATCGACCACCGGTACAACTCTATGCATACTTAACATTCGCTTTACCTAGAACAAGAATAAAACTACTTTGAAGGTGTAATAGGATAAGTTTACAAGAATGAAACTAGAAGTAGTTAGCTAGATAATAAAAGTTAGTTTGTTTCAGTAAAGAGCTTTTTTAACACAAAGAGAAAGATTGTTCATAGCCAATTGAATATAGCATGATAGATACTTATCATATGCAATAAGGGAGAGGCATATCCTAACATACTTTCCGTACTTGGATGACATGCACTTATGATTGAAACTATATCAAGCATCTACAATTACTAAAGATCATTAAGGTAAAACCCAACCATAGAATTAAGTAACAAGTCCTCTTTACTCCCGTGCGCAACAACCCCCTTACTCAAGTTTAAGCTTCTGTCACCCTCGCAACCCAGTATAAGTGAATTATGAACGTATTGCAACATCCTACAACGGTAATCCCACATGGTTGCGCGACACAGAGGGCGCCATAGGATAGCACCATATCAACATACAACTCATATCAATCACATCATACCACAATTGAAAGGATCGATATGGTTGACTAGAGGGGGGGTGAATAGGCAACTACCAATTTTTAACTTCTCTTTATCAAATTAAACTTTGCATCAAATAAGGTTGTCTAGATGTGCAACTAGGTGAGCAACCTATATGATGCAATACCAACAAGCAAGCAAGCAAGAGAAGTAACACTAAAGAGCTTGCACAAGTAAGGGTAAGAGATAACCAAGAGTGGATCCGGTGAAGACAAGGATGTGTTACCGAAGTTCCTTCCCTTTGAAGGGAAGTACGTCTCCGTTGGAGTGGTGTGGAGGCACGATGCTCCCCAAGAATCCACTAGGGCCACCGTATTCTCCTCACGCCCTCACACAATGCGAGATGCCGTGATTCCACTATTGGTTCCCTTGAAGGCGGCGACCGAACCTTTACAAACAAGGTTGGGGCAATCTCCACAACTTAATCAGAGGCTCCCAACAAAACCATGAAGCTTCACCACAATGGACTATGGCTCCGTGGTGACCTCAACCGTCTAGGGTGCTCAAACACCCAAGAGTAACAAGATCCACTAGGGATGAGTGGGGGAATCGAAAATCCCTTGGTGGAAGTGTAGATCGGGGCCTTCTCAACCACTCCCGAGCAAATCAACAAGTTTGATTGGCTAGAGAGATAGATCGGGCGAAAATGGAGCTTGGAGCATTTAATGGAGCTAGAGCAATAAATGGAGCTTGGGGGAGGAAGAGGTAGGTCAAAGAGAAGAAGGGGACTCCCTTTTATAGTGGGGGCAACAATCCAACCGTTGCCCCCACCAACTAGCCCCGCACAGGGCGGTACTACCGCTGAGAGGGGGCGGTACTACCGCCAGGACAGCGGTACTGCCGCGCCAGCCAGCGGCACTGCCGCGCAAAGGAGACTAGTAGGGAATAGGACCCAAACGCGGTACTACCGCGGTGGTAGGGGCGGTACTACCGCTCCTGGAACGGTACTACCACCTCTACAACCGCAACTAGTGCCGCAAAACCTGACACGAGAAAAATACCCCTCGAGTCGAGGCGGTAGGAGCCACGCAGCCCAGCGGTACTACGGCAGCGGGGTCAAGGGCGGTACTACCGCCGTGGAGCGGTACTGCCACTTGTGACCCTTCGGCCGTACTACCGCTGGGGCACATAAGAGAGAGAGAGAGAGAATCTCTCCAAAGAGGCTGAGGACGAGGCGGAGGTGCCAGGCACCCCAGCGGTACTACTGCTGTGGAGCCACGGGCAGTACTACCGCTGTGGAGCGGTACTGCCGCTTGGCTCCTCAGCGGTACTACCGCTGGGTTGCGCGGTACTACCGCTTGGACCCAGACAGGACAAGGAAGAGAGGAGAGATCTCTACAATGGAATGGAGAAGCTCGGAGGGTGAGAAGCTGATGTGTACGTGATGATTCCACCCATGCAATACCCCAGCGGACCCCCTCTTGATAGTACGGTGCCTTCTACACAACTAGTCCACCGAGAAAGAAACGAAAGAGCTACACCGTCTTGAAATACACTCCGAGGGGAAGAAAATGTCTCGTGCCAGGGGAGAATCTGTGAATAATTCAAAACACAAGATTAGTCCGCAAACATGTTGTCATCAATCACCAAAACCACCTTGAGAGAGATATGCCGTAACAATCTCCCCCTTTTTGGTGGATTGATGACAACTAGGGATTTGCGCAAGGAAAAGAAATAAACGAAGAAAACTAAGAACTACAAAATATAGATGGGCTCCCCCAGAATGTGTGCACCTAGATAGTGGAGCATTCGGAAAGCAAAACACACATTCAGATCAACACTCCCCCTATATTTTATAGTCCAACAATACTAAGCACAAGATATATGAGAGAAGAGAATAAACAGGACAAGCATGCATCTCATAATAAACTACAGTACTGAATAGACATAAGTAATAAGGTAGCGATAGGGAGCATATGTCTCACACCATATGTCTAGAATTAGGTCTCACAGGCACCAAACCAAACCAAATAAAGACACCGAGAGAACACACAAGAACCACAAGACGACTCAAAGCGCGGCAACAACACAAATCCCTACAGTCTCCCCCCTTTGGCAGTGAGACACCAAAAAGGGCAAAGAGTGACGCTATGACTCCAGGTGATGGGAAGATGAAGATCTCAAACATCACATCTCTGCATCTTCATCGTGGGTCGAAAACTGCTTTGCATCGGAGTCGGTCCAAGGGCAATGCTGATGAATCCATTCCTCCTCTTCAGTGATCTGACCCTCAGACCCACTGGCAACTGTTGCTCCCATATGATGCATGAGCTCCTTGTGGCGCGTCCTGGCATGCTTCTCCGCCACATGAGTCATGTACTGACCATGAGACTCCATGCAGAAAAGCTTCTTCATCTTGCGTTTAAGCTTCTGTGCCCATGACGGTTCTGTACTAGAGGGCCCAAAGTCCTCCTCATGATCATCAGTAGCAGCCCCACCCTCGGTCCCCATGGCAGCAGCAGCAGTAGACGGATCCCCCATGGCAGCAGCAACAGCAGCAGACGGACCCCTTGTGTGAGGCGCTGGGGTGGTCCAATTGTCCTTCTTCCTCAGACGCTTGATCTCATGAGAAACCAAGTCTCCAGTCTCTAGCAACACTCTAGGATAGGTCTGTGCCCAGGCCCTCTCAATGAGCCTCATGATGAAAGGACCATATATCGGGCACTTGCGCTCAGACACGGCAGAGAGAAGTTCAGACCACATGACATGAGGGATATCCAGTCTCTCTCCAGTGCTTGCTTCCTTCTCATGCTGACAGAAAAGGAGCATGTCCACGAGGTAAGAGTGGACCATATCCAGATTCCCGATCCGAGGGAAGAGAGTCTCACGAAAGATGCAATGAAGAATGTCCAGATACGGAGACAACTCATAGGTTTTCTTCTCAGTTACTGGGTGAACTTTCACAATGCAGTAGGGCCAAAGGGCTTGCTTGTGGGTGGACGTAGCATTGCGGTGAGGGCGGAAACCGATAGGAGTCTCAAGCCCGTGATCCACCACATCAAGTAACTCCATGAAAGCCTTCCACTTGATGGAAAGCGGCTTGCCATTGGTCATCCATGTCAGAGTCATGTCGACATCCATCCCAAGATGAACGGTGGCATAGAATTGAGCCACCAAATCCGCATCGAAATCCTTGTTGAATTGCATGATCCTGAGAATGTTCAGCTGAGTGCACATCTAAAGGGCTACGCCAAAGTACTCCGGGTCCTTCTCCATAGCATCAGTGTCAATGGAGCGAACATCAACAAAGAGATTCTTCTTGGCCTTGATCACATCAAAGTAGATGGCAAACTGAAAACGGTTCCAGAACGGGCAGTTGACCAAAGTGGGTTCTTGGTCCACCGCATAGGGGTTGCGGCGACGCTTCTCCCAAAACTCCTTGTTGGTCATCTCAGTCACAGTCTTCCCTTTTGGCTTGTTGGCGGATCTCTTCGATTGCTGAGGAGGGGGAGGAACACTTGCAGATGCACTTGCTGGAGGTGGTTGGGTGCTCGAGGAACCACCAGCTGGCTCTGAGGTGCGGTAGCGTTTTGATGTAGCACGCCCGGGGTTGATACGGCGACCTTGCTGCTCGGAATGGTCATCACCTGGAGCCAAACACAAGAACACGCAAAACAACCAGAAAGAACGAGCATAAGCCAACAAACACAACAAAAATGATCAAGGTAAGGCAGGAATATGATGGAATTTGACATGCAGCGGTAGTACCGTGACATGCCCACGGTTGTACCGCCCCAAGCGGTAGTACTGCCCCAAAGAGAGCGGTAGTACCGCTCGAGGTCAAGCGGTAGTACCGCTCCAACGAGAGCGGTAGTACTGCTTGAGGCGGAGAAACAGCAGTTTCCTACCGCATGAGGCGGAGAAACAGCGGTTTCCTACTACCGTGGTCAGATCCGGCACTACCGTCCTGCCAAATTCAAAAAATATTCCTACCAAACTCTAATCGAGATAGTCTAGTTGTCTTCTCCAACCAACTCAAGCCTAGATTTAGCCAAAAATCTAGAGATGCAACCACCATTGCCCCTAAGAAACAAGATCTGAAAACGAGACAAAAGGAAAGAAGGAACGGGGGCAATACCGGCATCCATGGCAAGAGAACGGGGTGGGGATCGACTCCACCAAAGGAAATGGAGAGGGACGCCCCGGAGACGGAGATCCGTTGGAGCCCTCCTGTGGTGCGTGGAGGCTGGAGAGAGGAAGAGGAAAGAGGGGGCGAAGTGAATGGGTATGGGGGAGAAGAAACCTCCCCCTGCCCCGACTTAACCCCCTGGTCCCGTCCCTCAGCGGTAGTACCGTGCTGGGGGGCGGTAGTACCGCTTATGAGCGGTAGTACTGCGCACCGCCAGCGGTAGTACCGCCCAGCACGCCACGGCAACCAAACAAACAAGGCTTTTGCTCGAAGGAAAGACAAAAATGACAAGAAAAAGAGCACACCAGCAAACGACCAAGACACACCTCTTCAAAAGAGGGCGGTGGCCGAGGCCACCTATGTTTGAGTCAAAAGGTATGGCGCCGCGAAGATTTTAACCTTGGGCCCATGACCAAAACTCGTCTTTGAAGCACAAGTACCATCAACAATGGCTAAAGTGAAAGACTTGATCAATTTATGCATAATGGGGGGAGGGAGAGTTCATTGAGAGAACAACACTCCCCCTATGTCCATGCCTACACCTAAACTAGACAACAAAATGAGCGTGGTGGGATGTGCAAGGGTTCAAGCCACATTGCTCGAATCAATGATATTTAGCTCATGCCTTAACTCACGAAATCTTGCTTCATCCAAGGGCTTCGTGAAAATATCTGCAAGGTTGTCATGAGTGTTGACATAGTTGAGCTCGATCTCTCCTCGCCTAATGTGATCCCGGATGAAGTGATATCGAATCTCAATATGCTTCGTCTTGAAGTGTTGCACCGGGTTGAGAGAGATCTTGATGGCACTTTCATTGTCACACCAAAGAGGCACTTTGTCACAAGTGACACCATAATCCTTTAAAGTTTGCCTCATCCATAGGAGTTGTGCACAACAACTACCGGCGGCAACATACTCCGCCTCAGTGGACGAGAGAGACACACAACTTTGCTTTTTGGAAGACCAACTTACCAAAGAGCAACCAAGGAATTGGCACCCTCTGGAAGTGGACTTCCTATCCACTTTGTCTCCCGCCCAGTCGGAATCCGAGTACCCTACAAGCTTGAAGTTTGATCCTCTTGGGTACCATAAGCCAAAGTTTGGGGTATGAGCCAAATATCGAAAGATTCGTTTGACTGCCACATAGTGACTTTCCTTAGGTGCGGCTTGAAATCGTGCACAAATTCCCACACTCAACATGATGTCCGGTCTAGATGCAGAAAGGTAAAGCAAGGATCCAATCATGGAACGATATACCTTTTGATCCACCACTTTACCATTGGGATCTAAGTCAAGTTGGCACTTGGTGGGCATTGGAGTGGAGGCCGGCTTGACGTCACTTAGCTTGAATCTCTTGAGCATGTCTTGAGTGTATTTCAATTGATTGATGAAGGTTCCTTCTCTTCTTTGCTTCACTTCGAACCCTAGAAAGAACTTCAACTCTCCCATGGAGGACATCTCGAACTTTGAGGTCATGAGAGCGGCAAATTCCTCATTGAAAGCTTTGTTAGGAGAACCAAAGATAATATCATCAACGTATAATTGGCACACAAACAACTCCCCTTTGACCTTCTTAGTAAAAAGAGTGGGGTCGATTAGCCCAACTTCAAAACCATGGTCTTGTAACAACTCGGTAAGGTGGTCATACCACGCACATGGGGCTTGTTTAAGGCCATAGAGTGCCTTATCGAGTTGATACACATGATCGGGAAAGTAGGGATCCTCGAACCCGGGGGGGTTGCTTGACGTAAACCAACTCATTAATAGGACCATTAAGAAAAGCACTCTTCGCATCCATTTGTTGTAACTTAAAGTTATGATGAGAAGCATATGCAATCAACATACGAATGGATTCAAGACGAGCAACGGGAGCAAAGGTTTCACCGTAGTTGATACCCTCGACTTGGGAGTAGCCTTGTGCTACCAAACGAGCCTTGTTGCGAATGATAATCCCATGGGCATCTTGCTTGTTCTTAAATATCCACTTGGTTCCTATGACATTGTGATTCCGTCGGTCTTGGCACCAATCTCCACACTTGTTGCGCTCAAAGTTGTTGAGTTCTTCATGCATGGCATTGAGCCAATCGATCTCTAGCGCTTCATAGACCTTGTGGGTTCCACACAAGAGACAAACGCGTGATGCTCACAATAATTTGCTATTGTCTACGAGTGCTTACCCCCTTTCTTAAGCTTCCAAGCACATTCGTCATGAGATGATCCTTGGTGGAGAGCTTGGAAGCAACCTTGGCGGCACGACGCTCTAATTCCTCCTCGGGGGTGAGACGAGGAGTGGTCACTTGATCATCTTGAGCGTCGTCTTGGGCTTGTTCTTGTTCTTGAACTTGCTCGGAGGAGAGAACTTGACCTTGGGCATCACTTGATGTGTCAACACCGTCTTGAGCGTGATCTTGCCCTTGGTCATGTTCTTGAAGATGAGGGCCTTCATGTTGAACTTCGGAAGTGTGTGGGCCTTGGGTTGGTGATGGCTCCACTTGAGTGGAGCTTTGTCCTTCTCCTTCGGCCAAAAGGGGTTCCTCAATGGGTAGGATAAAGCCAACACCCATTCTTCTTATGGCTTGGGGAGGAATTTCATCACCTACATCACAAGTGCCACTTTGCTCCACTTGGGAGCCATTATTCTCATCAAACTCCACGTTACACGTCTCCTCAATAAGTCCCGTGGATTTATTGAGGACACGGTAAGCATGAGAGTTTGTAGCATAGCCAACAAATATGCCCTCATAAGCTCTAGCCTCAAATTTGGACAACCGAACACCTTTCTTGAGAATGAAACACTTACACCCGAATACCCGGAAGTACTTGAGGTTGGGCTTGTTACTGGTGAGTATCTCGTATGGAGTCTTGTTCAAGCCCTTGCGGAGGTAGAGCCGATTGGATGCATGACACGCGGTGTTGATGGCTTTGGCCCAAAAGTTGTACGGAGACTTGAATTCCGCCATCATCGTCCTTGCCGCATCCATCAACGTCCGGTTCTTCCTCTCTGCAACACCGTTTTGTTGAGGGGTGTAGGGTGCGGAATATTGATGCTTGATTCCCTCATCACTAAGAAACTCATCCAGGGTGTAGTTCTTGAAGTCGGTGCCGTTGTCACTTCTTATTGTCAAGATCTTTGCATTGTGTTGACGTTGTGCTTCATTTGCAAAGTCAATGACGGTTTGTTGGGTCTCGCTCTTCCTCTTGAAGAAATACACCCACGTGTACCTTGAGTAGTCATCCACAATCACCAAGCAATACTTCCTACCTCCAAGACTATTGAAGGATGGAGGCCCAAAGAGATCCATGTGAAGGAGCTCCAAAGGCCTCTTTGAATAAATGATAGTCGTGGGAGGGTGAGCCTTCTCATGTAGCTTTCCTTCGATACAGGCACTGCAAGCACGATCTTTAGCAAAACTAACATTCGTTAGTCCACGGACATGGTCCAACTTGAGGAGACTTTGCAAAGATCTCATATTGACATGGGCTAAACGACGATGCCAAAGCCATCCCACATCAACTTAGGCCATTAGGCATGTCGCGGTCTTAGTGGGTCGCTCCAAAAAGTTAATCACATATAGACCGTTCTCGACATGCCCAACAAAAGCTACTTTAAAAGTCTTGCTCCACAAGAGGGCCACGGTATCGATATCAAAGAAAGTGGCAAAGCCCATGATTGCAAGTTGACGAATGGAAAGTAAATTGTATGCAAGGGACTCAACAAGCATGACCTTCTCAATCGTGAGATCATGAGAAATGACCACCTTGCCAAGTCCCAATACCTTCGAAGATGAGGCGTCACCCCACTCGACATTGGTGGGCATAGATGGAACCTTGTGCACGTCCACCACCAAGTCCTTGCTTCCAGTCATATGATTTGTGGCTCCGCTGTCGAGCAACCATGATCCCCCACCGGAAGCAAACACCTACAAGAGATCAATGCTTGGCTTTAGGTACCCATTTTGTAATGGGTCCTTTGATGTTAGTAACAAGGGTTTTTGGAACCCAAATAGACCATTCAATGTATTCATGAGGAGAACCAACAAATTTGGCATAAACATGCCCATCACTAGCACGGCATAACACATAAGAAGGATTAAAATCGCCAGCTTTGTTGGGAGGGGTGACATTGCCCTTCTTGACATTGTTCTTCTTCTTCTCCTTGGAGGCACTCTCTCCCTCCTTCACAAAGGTTTTCATGAGAGGAGGAGGTCGTTTGGTCTTGTCATTCTTCTTCTTTTTCTTGGAGTCGGGCACGTACCCAACCCCTTCCTTGGCCACAACTCCCTTTTGGTTAATCAAGAGATCGTTGAGGTTCTTCTTGCCTTGTATGCAAGTCGCAAGACCTCTCTCAAGTTGCCCCTTTAGCTTAGCGTTCTCCTCAAAGAGATGCACATGCTCACAATACGGGTTAGTAGCATTTGCATTATCAATTAACATCATACGAGGGAAAGTGGATTTTTCCTTGGTTAGCTTTACTTGAAGTTGATCATGAGACTCTTTGAGGCTAGAATGAGCACCCTTCAAGACCTTGTGAGCCTTGTAAAGTAGATCAAACTCCTCTTTGAGTCTAGCAAGATCAACCTCAAGTTCGGCCTTCTCGGAGTTAAGCACATGAGAAAAATGAGGACATGATCATAATCTTTCTTTAACTTAGCATGATCAACGTTGTGTGACTCTCAAGAGCCAAACGAAGACCACGCTCTTCCTCAAGAGCATTGGAAAGATCCGAAATCTCATCGGCATAGTCATGACTATGCCCTTCCATCTTAGTGATGGTGTCTTCGTGAGCCTCGATCATGCCATTGGCCTCACCAAGTTGTTCCAAGAGAGCAACAAAGTGCTTCTTGGATTTTCCCTTGAGTTTTCCCATAAAGGCCTCAAACTCGTTAGCCTCCACATTAGCTCCCTCAAGTTCATTAATGCTATCTGTCGAAGAAGGATGATTAATGATGGTAGTTTTGATATTGGGGGTTACCTTGTTGGTGGCTTTAGCCATGAGGCACTTGGCGGTGATGCTCTCATTGGGTGAGTCGAAGAGAGACACCCGTGAAGTCGTCGCAATGGCAACGGAGGCCATGGCAACCGACTCATCATCTTCATCATCGTCATCATCCTCATTGTACTCTTCTTGTACAACCAATGCCTTGGGAGGAGTCTTCTTGGTGAAGTTGTTCTTGTTGGGGAACGACTTGGCCTTGTCTTTTCGGATGAGCTTGCCACCATTGTCTTCCCTCTTCTCATACGGGCATTCCGCAACAAAATGACTCACGTTGCCGCAATTGTAGCAAGTCCTTACACATTGCTTGCCCCTCGTGCCACTCGGGTTGTTTTTGCTAAAGTTTGGCCTTGAGTTTTTCTTGCTCCCAAATTGCCTTGAAGCAAGTGCCATGTGTTCATGATATGCATACTTCGTATCTTCGGGGTTGCTCTCCTCTTCTTCCTCTTCTTCTTCTTCAACAGTGAGCTTGGCCTTCAACGCAAGGTTAGGCTTCTTTGCCCGTTGAGAATGGAGCACCGCATTGTCGGTGGTCTTGTCCAAAATTTTCATGGCCACAAACTCATCCAACACTTCGCTTGAGGTCAAAGTGTGGAAGTCCGGTCTTTGACGAATGACGGAGGACATGGCCTTGTGGTAGGGCATCATTGCCTTGAGGAATTTGCGCTTGATCCAATTGTCATCCGTGTCCTTGCTCCCGTGATCTCGTAGTGAGACCGCGAGTTTGGTTACTCTCTGATAAAGCTCACGAGGTTCTTCATCTTCTTTCATAGCAAACTCATCGGCCTCATCTTGCACCACTTCATAGTTGGAGCGTTGAATGCTTCCGCTTCCCCGGTAGAGAGAGACAACACAATGCCATGCATCTTTGGCCAAGGCGAAGGGACGAAGATGAGGTAGGTCTTCGGGTGGAATTGCATCTTGAATGATAAAGAGAGCATTCTCATTGAATTGATTATCCGCGGATTCTCGAGGAGTGAAGTTGCTTGGATCATGCGGATAAAAACCTTCTTCAATGATTCTCCAAAGGTTAGTGTTCACATGATTTAAATGATGTTTAAAATGGTAAACCCAAGAATCAAAGTCCTCATTTTTCACAATCTTAGGGGGAGGACCGGCATGATTCAAATGAGTAGAAGGAACCGGTCCACCATAAACAAGTGGTGGTTCCACATGAGCAAAGATGCCGGTGCCATTTTTACCACTAGAAGATGGAGCCTTTTCACTACTAGCTTTCCCCTTGTCGGGGATAGCATCCGTCACCTTGTTGGTGGGATCACCCACTTTCAACGGTGCGGTGGAAAGTTTAAGCCCCTCAAGAAATTTAGTAAACATGCTTTCAACCTCGGTCGTCATGGAGGTCTTCAATGTCTCTAAGGCCACATTGAATTCCTCACGAGAGACCGAGGTTCCCCCATCGCCCGTGGACGAGATCGGATTCACACAGGAGTGTTCCTCCACACCGTCTACGGTATCAACCATACTCTTTGGACGGTAAAGTCCTTAATAAAGAGACGAGGCTCTGGTACCAATTGAAAGGATCGATATGGTTGACTAGAGGGGGGGTGAATAGGCAACTACCAATTTTTAACTTCTCTTTATCAAATTAAACTTTGCATCAAAGTAGGTTGTCTAGATGTGCAACTAGGTGAGCAACCTATATGATGCAATACCAACAAGCAAGCAAGCAAGCAAGAGAAGTAACACTAAATAGCTTGCACAAGTAAGGGTAAGAGATAACCAAGAGTGGATCCAGCGAAGACGAGGATGTGTTACCGAAGTTCCTTCCCTTTGAAGGGAAGTACGTCTCCGTTGGAGCAGTGTGGAGGCACGATGCTCCCCAAGAGGCCACTAGGGCCACCGTATTCTCCTCACGCCCTCACACAATGCGAGATGCCGTGATTCCACTATTGGTGCCCTTGAAGGCGGCGATCGAACCTTTACAAACAAGGTTGGGGCAATCTCCACAACTTAATCGGAGGCTCCCAACAAAACCACGAAGCTTCACCACAATGGACTATGGCTCCGTGGTGACCTCAACCGTCTAGGGTGCTCAAACACCCAAGAGTAACAAGATCCGCTAGGGATGAGTGGGGGAATCGAAAATCCCTTGGTGGAAGTGTAGATCGGGGCCTTCTCAACCACTCCTGAGCAAATCAACAAGTTTGATTGGCTAGAGAGATAGATCGGGCGAAAATGGAGCTTGGGGCATTTAATGGAGCTTGAGCAATAAATGGAGCTTGGGGGAGGAAGAGGTAGGTCAAAGAGAAGAAGGGGACTCCCTTTTATAGTGGGGGCAACAATCCAACCGTTGCCCCCCACCAACCAGCCCCGCACAGGGTGGTACTACCGCCAGGACAGCGGTACTGCCGCGCTAGCCAGCGGCACTGCCGCGCAGAGGAGACTAGTAGGGAATAGGACCCAAACGCGGTACTACCGCGGTGGTAGGGGCGGTACTACCGCTCCTGGAACGGTACTACCGCCTCTACAACCGCAACTAGTGCCGCAAAACCCGACACGAGAAAAAGACCCCTCAAGTCGAGGCGGTAGGAGCCACACAGCCCAGCGGTACTACGGCAGCGGGGTCAAGGGCGGTACTACCGCCGTGGAGCGGTACTGCCGCTTGTGACCCTTCGGCCGTACTACCGCTGGCAGGGAGGTACTACCGCTGGGGCACATAAGAGAGAGAGAGAGAGAGAGAGAGAGAGAGAGAGAGAGAGAGAGAATCTCTCCAAAGAGGCTGAGGACGAGGCGGAGGTGCCAGGTACCCCAGCGGTACTACTGTTGTGGAGCCACGGGCGGTACTACCGCTGTGGAGCGGTACTGTCGCTTGGCTCCTCAGCGGTACTACCGCTGGGTTGCGTGGTACTACCGCTTGGACCTAGACAGGACAAGGAAGAGAGGAGAGATCTTTACAATGGAATGGAGAAGCTCGGAGGGTGAGAAGCTGATGTGTACGTGATGATTCCACCCATGCAATACCCCAGCGGACCCCCTCTTGATAGTACGGTGCCCTCTACACAACTAGTCCACCAAGAAAGAAACGAAAGAGCTACACCGTCTTGAAATACACTCCGAGGGGCAGAAAACGTCTCGTGCCAGGGGAGAATCTGTGAATAATTCAAAGCACAAGATTAGTCCGCAAACATGTTGTCATCAATCACCAAAACCACCTTGAGAGAGATATGCCGTAACAACAATTAACCCGTAGGACAAAAGAAGTCTACTCAAATATCATAGGATCGCAACACATCATTGGATAATATTATGTGGCATAAAGCACCATGTTTAAGTAGATATTGCAGGGAGGAGAGAGAGGTTACATCGCTGCATAGAGTTGGGGGAGTTGGTGATGACGGCGGTGAAGTTGTTGGTGTAGATCATCGTCACGATGGTTTCCCCGGCGGTACTCTCGCGCCACCGGAGAGATGGGAGAGAGCCCCCTCCTCCTTCTTCTTGTTTGGACTCCCCCCTATATGGGAGGAGGGTTTCCCCTCTGGTCCATGGCTAACATGGCTCCTAGAGGGCAGGAGCCCCTCCGAGATTGGATTTCTCTCTCTCTCTCTCTCTCTCTCTCTCTCTCTCTCTCTCTCTCTCTCTCTCTCTCTCTCCGTGTGTGTGTGTGTTCTCTTCTGTTTCACGCTTCTATTTTCTGGTCCTTCACCATTTCTTATATTCTCGGGGATCCGTAACTTCGATTGGGATGGAATTTTAACACGATTTTTATCCGGAAATTATCTTTCTTGCGGCAAAAGAAGGGCTCCAACCGACTTATGGAGGAGTCACAAGCTCACAGGGCGCGCCCTGGGGGATGGGGCGCACCCCTAGAGCTTGTGATTGCCTCGAGCATTGTATCCAATGATTCTTTTTTCCCAAAAATCACATATATTCCACACAAAAATCTTCATAAAATTTTATCGCGTTTAGAATACGTTTGATATGGATTTTCTACGACACCAAAAACATGCAACAAAAAGGAACTAACACTGGCCACTGGATCAATATATTAGTCCAAGAAAATCTTATAAATTGTTGCCAAAAGTATGTGAAAGTTGTAGAATATTGGCATGAAACAATCAAAAATTATAGATACGACGGAGACGTATCATTGCTCAAGAAATGTGGTAGCCCTTTGCGCGGATGTCAAGGTACCGAAAGCGTAGGGTGGTGTAGACATGGTTGAGGTAGCCATGCGAGGGACACCGTGGTCAATGTGGAGTCAGAGTGGCCGGTATCAAGGTAGTTGCCGTGGAATGGGAAGAAGAGCGGCGGTGGCAGTGGCTTGAGGAGGCGGCGACGGCTAAGTTAGGAGCGCGACGGCGATACTCGAAGTAGGCGAAAAAGAACCAGACAACGTGACAAAGACCGGCACGGACGGTGACGTTCCCGCGCCTAGGAATATGGCACGCCGCATACCACACAGAAGTCGATGCACGTGAACGGCGAAGTGAACTGTGTGTTGCGGGCCTGTGGCGCTACAACCCGGACGGGCGACGCAGCGGCAGCGCGCGGTTCGGGGCGACAGCGCGGAAAACCTCGGGGTGGCGGCAGGGGCCGCGTGCCATGCTAACTATGGCCCGATGGGGTGACGCAACGGCAACGCGATGGTCGGTGCAGCCACGGGGTCACCCTGGAATGGACGGCCTTGGGGTGGCGGTGGACCGCGGACTACGGCACGATGGCCCGAAGGGGCGACGTAGTGGCAGCGCGTGGGTCGGTGCAACTGCGGGAATGGCCTCGGGACGGCGTCGTGGACCGCGTGCCGAGGCGCTACGTCCTGAAAGGGTGACACTGCGGCGACGTGGGTTGGTGCAGCCGCAGGAAGAAACACGGGGTGACGCAGTGGCGGCCCGTTGCTCGATCGGTGGAGGGTGCGTTGTACTCGGGTACAGGGCGGGGGCGAGCGGCGCAGAGCGGCGGGCGGCGCAAAGCGACGGGCGGGCAAACGCGCGGATGAGGGTCATGACGGGCCGCTGCGTCACGCGAGGCCGTCGGGCCGGAGAAGAGGTTGGATGGTTGCGTCGGTGTTGGCGTAGAGGCGCGTGGGGTGACGGAGACAGCGGACGACGCAAACCGATCTTAGATGAAAAAATCAAAAAGAAACGCTGATCAATGTGACAGACGAGGGAGAGAAAATCCCAGATCAAAGGATCAGAAAAAAAAAGACTCTCTAGGGCAGCCGGTCAACAGGACCGACGAACAATCCTAGGTATGGGCGCCGCGGCCCCCGGTGGTGACCATGGAGATCGACCGCCCCGAGGGTGGTGCGGTGCGGAAGCAACGGCGGCAAGTGGGGTTTGGATTAGGGTTAGGCTGATACCATGTAAGAGGGACTGGATAGGAAGATTGGTAGAATTGTTGATGTATTGATTGAGCCTCATGGTATATAATTGTTGATGTATTGCTTGAGCCTCGTATATATAAGAATACATGATCTTAAAGTACAAAACAAATTAGGATAATTCCTAATCTATACTATGTTTTCTAATAATCATGATTCTCAACAGTCAGCACAGCTACCAAAGAATCTTAAGCTCGATGTACACGTATTTATGGAATCGACCGATCACCCAATTTTTTCAGTAATAATAGCTAGTCCCTCCGTATCAAAATATAAAATGTTTTTATAAGTCAGTTTAGCCTAAAAACGTCTTATATTTTGACACGGAGGTAATAATTATGTACACCTAGGGTCTACCTAGCTCAATATACATGGTCGAGTAGCTCACCATTCTTCGTACTATAAAAAACAACATAGCGTTTGGAAATAAGCTCAATGGCATTTGACCAAATACTTGTCGGGCATGGTGTCCGCCATGGAGATCGTCGACAAGAGACTGGGTACAAACGGCATCAGGGTGGACAACACCATCATACACGCGAGCGGGCGCGTCAATGCTAGTTGCGGACGTCCAATAATGTTTCTATGACAACCGGAAAGGTGCAGCGGCGGCGGCGAAGCTGGAGGGTACGGATTTGAAGTAAGGGACGAAGTGAAAGAAAATGAGACCGGGATGAGGGATTGGGTGGGCCGATATAGCCCCATTGAATGGCTTTTGTGGTTCGGACTGTATGATCCAGAAGTATGTAGACGGTTCGAGGGTGGATGTTCAAGATGCGCTAAGAGTATGTAGACGGTTCGAGGGTGGATGTTGAAGATGCGTTAAGAAACCTGTCCTTCACGAGAGCGAGAAGCCTAACAAGCGCCTGTGAGGGGACGACGACTCGATCAACCTTGCCCTCCCATCTAGTGTTGGGGCTCCCCTCACGGGGCTCACGTAGGGATTTGACCTCCCCCTGCTCGCTCGCTGGCTCCTGCCAAGCCACAGTTGTCAGCACAGCTGCAGAAGAATCTTAAGCTCTACGTACACACGTACTTCTCGAATCGACCGATCACCCAATCTTTTAGAAATACAGTAGCTAGCTAGCTACTCTACTCGATACATCTAGCTAGCCACAGTGGAGTACGTGCGTATATATTCACCAGACATCTGCACAACCGCCATGTGAGCTTCTGTACGTGGTGGCAAACATAGATTAGCCTTTTCGAAGCCATCCATCGTACCACCATCGGTTGATATCCGAGATCAGGCAATTACCTTGAGCTCCACATAGTTCATGAAACTCTCTACTTTATTTGTTCGAGGCATTTTCTTGTGTTGTTGTCGTGCAGATAAGGAGTTCGCCGCATACGAAATTCCAAGTGGCCTTCGTGTGACGTTCCTTTTGAGGCCAACACATGGCACGCGTACGCTCTCGACCCAGCATGCAAGCCAGAGCAGTGAGTCGTCTGTACCTGCACGTACGAAAAGAAGCAGGAGAGAGACAAGGCCTTGAACTAGAAGCTGCAACCTCCCTCCATGGAAGCAAAGCAAAGCTTCCCCCACGGCACGCCTGCCACTGCCACTCACGGCCGGGGGCACGCTCTCGGCTTCACTGCCCACCGTCCAAATAACTAATAGCTAAAACAACGCTAGCTAGCTGAATTGATGAACGCCGGTGTATAAATACTACTCTCTGTATCCGCCGGGCTCGCCACCGCGCCAAGAGCAAAGGAGGAGGGAGGGGAGCGGCTGGCGGCGCTAGCTAGACCACCGATGGCGCTGCGCGACGTGCTGCTGTCGGTGGCGCAGACGCCGCACCGGCTGCGGCGGAGGGCGCTGGTGACGTGGACGCCGGCGCAGGAGCTCAACGAGGTGCGCGACCGGTCGGGCGCGCGCATGGCGCGCCGCCTCGAGTGGTACGACCTCGTGGGGCTCGGCGTCGGCGGGATGCTCGGGGCCGGCGTCTTCGTCACCACCGGCAGGGTGGCGCGCGACACGGCCGGCCCCGCCGTGTTCGCCTCCTACGTCGTCGCCGGCGTCTCCGCGCTGCTCTCCTCCTTCTGCTACGCCGAGTTCGCCGTGCGCGTGCCCGTCGCCGGTGGCGCCTTCAGCTACCTCAGGGTCACCTTCGGTACGTACGTTACGAGTTAGGACGTCCTGATCGGCTCCTCTTGAAAACCACCATGTGATCCGCAACATAATTAACAACTGGCTGCTCAAACGGCCGGCCAAGAGCATTCTAAATTTCTAATGCCATTGTCCAAAATACAGCGTAAATCTGCAGTTCGATTTATCGTTTTGGTTGTCCGGCTCCGGCCTGGTTGAGACACTACTATTGCTAGGTGAGTTCGTGGGGTTCTTCGGGGGCGCCAACATCCTGATGGAGTACGTGCTGTCGAACGCGGCGGTGGCGAGGAGCTTCACGGACTACCTGGCGTCGACGTGCGGCGTCACGGAGCCCAACGCGTGGAGGGTGGAGGTGGAGGCCATCGCCAAGGGCTACAACGCGCTCGACTTCCCCGCCGTCGCGCTCATCCTCCTCCTCACCGTATGCCTCTGCTACAGGTACGCATCTCATCGGCACCTACCTACACCTACGTATGCATACGCCTTTTACAAGCGTGTCGCCATTGGTCTTGCTGAAGGGCAGCACCAAGGAGAGCTCGACGCTCAACATGGTGCTCACGGCGTTCCACCTGCTCTTCTTCGCCTTCATCATCGTGGCCGGCTTCTGGAACGGCAGCGCGCGCAACATGGTGACGCCCGGCGGGCTGGCGCCCTACGGCGTCCGGGGCGTCCTCGACGGCGCGGCCGTCGTCTACTTCAGCTACATCGGCTACGACTCCGCGTCCACCATGGCCGAGGAGATCAGGGACCCGGCCCGCGCGCTGCCCGTCGGCATCGCCGGCTCGGTGCTCATCGTCTCCGCGCTCTACTGCCTCATGTCCGTCGCGCTCTGCGTCATGCTGCCCTACACCCAGATCACCGAGAGCGCGCCCTTCTCGTCGGCGTTCAGGGACAAGGCTGGGTGGAGGTGGGCGAGCAACGTCGTCGGGGCCGGCGCCAGCATCGGCATCGTGGCGTCGCTGCTGGTGGCCATGCTGGGGCAGGCCAGGTACCTGTGCGTCATCGCCAGAGCGAGGCTGGTGCCGGCGTGGCTGGCCAAGGTCCACCCTTCCACCGGCACCCCTATGAACGCCACCATCTTTCTAGGTACCTCATCACAATGTTGCCAATTCATTACTCCCACTAACTTGTGTATGTATCCCAGACTTAGGCTCTGTCCATACATATTCAGGACTCTGCACGGCATCAATCGCGCTCTTCACTGAGCTGCAGATAGTGTTCGAGATGATATCGATCGGAACCCTGCTGGCCTTCTACCTGGTGGCCAACGCGCTCATCTACCACCGGTACGCCAAGGTCGGCGCGACACGGCCGCTCCACGTCCTCCTCTTCCTGCTGCTCCTGACGCTGAGCTCGATCGGCTTCTCCCTCGCAAGGAGGATCGACGGGAAGTGGCGGTGGGGGATGGCATTGTTCGGCGCGATGTCGGTGGCGGTCGTCGCAATCTTCCACTGCACAGCACAACAGGGCGCAGCCGGGCCACCGTCGGAGTGGACGGTTCCTCTGATGCCATGGCCGGCCGCCGCGTCCGTCTTCCTGAATGTGTTCCTCATGACAACCCTGAAGGTGAGGTCCTTCCAGAGGTTCGGCATCTGGAGCCTTGTGATCACCATCTTCTACGTGTGCTACGGGGTGCACTCCACATACACTGCGGAGGAAAACGAGATCGTCAATGCAATGATTCATGACGCCAATGCAGACATATTATCTTAGCGGTGCCATCGTAATAATAAGAACAACATGGACATAAGCTTACCTGTCTCCTTGGAAATGTTCGTTGCCCTAAAAAAGGTGCGGGGCAAAAGAGAGGTCGCTTTAGCTTTAGGTTAATCCCTTCTTTTCCTGCTTTTGTGCTTGCTCACTGGCCAAAACTGTTGGCCTGTAACTTGCTTTTTCTCTAGGCATATATGCAGGGTAGTGCAGGGCATGTGGTTGCTTGATCAAAGATCTGTCATTCCTCTATTTAAACATAAGAATTGGTTAAACTTCAACGTAACACATGTGAAGAAAATAAAGTATGCTTCAGAAAATTGAGAAAATGGAAACCTGTTAAAATATGCAAATAGCAGATGCACTCTCAAACACGGAGTACATCCAATTTTCAATACATTTGAAACAGATAATGTCAACCATGCTACTGGGTTTTTATTAGTAAAACTGAGTCTTCTTCTGAGGCATAACAGTGCCTCAAATCACCACATACTCTCCAAACAAACAGAGGAAATCCACCAAGAAAATCACACTACAATCTAGAACCAACTAAACAGGAAGTTGGACCTGGCTCACCTGGCTGGGAAAATAGATGCACAAGTTCAAATCCTCATTTCTTCAAGGGTGCCTATTTCTTCTCTATTAAAAAGAGCATGTAGTTTCTTCTACATGGTCCTTCATTTTTTCTATATGATTAGCTAATTTTCTATAATGCTCCATCCAAACATTTATGTGTTCCTTTAATGATTCATATACAAAATTTTCACTGATAAATTGTAAGAGGAGAACAGATTTACTACACCTACGTGCTGGCTCGAGTGGTTTTCCTAAGGATTGCATGAGATTTTATCCAAAGTAACAATGGAAACAGTTAAGATTCTACCTCAAGTTTTACTCCAGTAGAATAACACTTCGCTTAGATCAAATGTTACCTTGCCAGTTGCCACCTGTTCAAGAAATGATGTCACCATTCGGACACATTTTCCACATCAATCAAGGGGGAAATGTTCACTGCAAAAGTGTTAAATAGCTAATATTTACATTATAAAGAAAACACCCGAGTGATTTCAAAAGGTCAGTTTAATGTTTCCTTGAAAAACATTAGCATATTCGGGGAATATTCGACAAAAGGCGGTCCTCACAAGTCGCAAGATTCGAAAGAAATAGCTTTAGAAAAGATATTCATCAATATAAACAATGCTTATTATACACAATCTTACCAAGAATTCAAGGACCACACATGATGGAGCACGGAAGTAAAGCCAGGCATCATGGAGCAATTTCCTGCTTACAAAATCAGCACACCACATCAAGTCAATGTGCAAACCTGAATATGCTAATTAAGTGGTTGCTCAGTGTTGAACAATCCATGGCAGATAGATCATGGATGGATGCAAGCATGCTCAGGACCACTCACTTTAATGGTGGTCCTAAATTCTACTTAAGTGGCACTTGCCTTCATCTGCGGCAAATTAATCGACACCAAAAGGAAGTACTAGATTGCATCTATGCAACCCTTTCTTGTATAAACATATAACTTTCAAGTAGCCATGTAGAGTACTCATTGGATAGGAAGATTTTAAGCAGCAAAAAGCTCAATGTAGCAGATCATGGAATACCACCATTTGCAGCAGCAACTAAACTTTCAGCTCACCTGTGAGTACAAAACAAAAAAATAATTCTAGTAAGTTAAATAATCCATTCAAACATGCCTACAAAATTTTCAGTCATGTGTCGCATAAAGTTTGACCAACAAGACGCACAAATCAGATGTAATCACAGCATTATTATTGTCATGAATGATATATATTTATAAAATACATGTGACTGATGAAACGTGAGTTTGTTAGTCAAAAAATAACAGTTATGCACAATATCCAACATCGAAACAGCACAAGTTTTTGGATAAAATTTTGAATAAAGTTACAGACAACACTAGAACATCATACAAGGCAAATATATGCATGCAATGATAGCAATCGTGCATGATATATGCCATTACCAGCTACAATTATTCGCTGCCAAACCTCGCATCCACTTGTAACTCAGCTAGCATTCCTCTTTCTGTTTGTATCGCTCATTTTATGGTATATGACAAATTCACATGGATGAATTGAGGAACATACAAGTGATAGGCACTAATATATAGGGACAATGGTAAGAACAAAAACCCATTGTTTGTTAGTGATGAACGAATTGTACACAAACACAAAAACGAGGAAGATAATCAGGAAGGAAAAGAAATGAAAAGACAAAACATAACAGCAAGATGAACGATCCAAAGAATCTTCCTTTATTCTAAAGGCGGTCAACAAAGGAAGGCCCCAAGGTTGCAGTAACAGCCTATGTGCACCACGGGGAATCTCAATGAAGCATCTGTGTATAAGCAAGTGTAAAGAACTCCAAGGGGAGCAGGAGAACATATTCACCTTTTACGCCATGTCGTAAGACGACCATCAGTTTCAGGGTAGAACAGAACCTGGTGTACAAGAGCCTCATTGACTGCTGAATCTATCTACTTACAATGTGAGATATTTCACAAGGGAGAGTAGGGTTACAAATTAGTGCCTCGAATCAATTTGGAATGGAACTCTGCATATGTTTACTGGGTGAGTAATTGTAAGAGATAAGAAAACTAGAAAACACACTGACCCCGTCTCAGCTATTATCCTTTTCCCGAGCATCTTTGTTTGTCAGTGCCTTCTTTAGAGTTGCGTGCAAGGAAATAGTTTGTTTAAGTAACATTTTGAGTGGTTCTAATTACATGCTTGACTTCTATTATTAAATGAATGTGGAATCCATTTCTTTTTGTAGGGTAATAGCAACTACTAAGTGTACTGCTTTGAGAATTTGATACTAGGTAGGTGGACGGAATAATACAGTCTGTCCAAATAGACAGTTTCTTCTTTACTTTTTATTGGCAAAAAAAGGGGCGTCAGAAAGACTCTGAAAGAGAATCACGGCACAGAGACAAGAACTAGCTAGGGTAGCAGGTTCAGAAGAAAGAAAAGAAAGACACACAAAAAAGAACTAATAAGGACTTCCTTTCAGGCTTATTTGCTTGATCTGTAAAAAAAAGTAGTAACATATTGGAGATTTCAGAACTTATGGGTTGGGCACTATTTATCATCCCAACTACCTAAGTGTAGATACAGGGTGCTGCCATATAATAATTCCTTGGTTCCATATACTGCTATAAACGATAAACCCAAGAAAAGTTAATGTAGATTTTGAACATCACTATTCCCTTATATCCGTATCTGCGACCACCCAGATAGAAATAAGGCTCCAGGATACTCGATTTTTCAATGGCCCAAGCCCAACTAACTATGCTGCAAATTGAAAACCACACAGCAACAAACCATGGATAACCCTGATTAGAGTTACTAAAAGTGAGGCCATAAGATGGAGCAAGCACAGGCACAATAAAGTGTAGGTTCACTAAATCAGCCAGGCTGTGACGTAAAGCCCCAAAAGTGGGAAAAGGGTTCAGGATAAACCTCCTCCATGGACAGGCATGAAGAACCTCATTGGGTCTCGAAATTAAATCAAGCTGGGACCATCGTTTTTAAGACGTCCCGACCACTTTGGCGGCAAGGCGCCGAGGCAGGCCTTAGAATTTTGCCCGCCTTAGGCGTCAAGGAGGTCAGTGCTCGTCTTACGAAACCTTACCGCCATAAGAACATTTGCTGGGACAAACATAGCTGATAGAATTCCATGTTTTACAGTTTATATCTTATACCACCTCCGTCCCATAATATAAGATCGTTTTGCAAGTTTAAATTATGGGACAGAGGGAGTATATTATATCTTCCTCCCAGCATAAATCCAAACAAATTTGAACGCAATATGCAAGTACAAGGTGAAGAAAACTCAAGATCCATTTCTTTCCCATAAGAAGTGCTTCCACTCGGCCAGACAACTATACAGAAGACAGTAAAAGCAGCAGGATTTGCTCTCTACGCATCTACATCTATGTGATGAGACAACCATGATCCATCAGACCATCACAGGTACATGGAGTATATGAAGGACGTAGCTCTAAACACCTCAACTCGCCAGGGGGTGTGTAACCAGGAGAAAGCACGAAAGATCTTGAAAGGAGGGGACACCTTTGCCGCGCCACCGCTTCACTCCAACGCGTCGACGATGCGGCCAACGAGGCCGTCCAGGAGCCGGCGCTGCGCGTCGAGGTGCCGCAGGGCCATCTCCATGCGCATCCGCTGCGACTCCCTCGCCGCCTCCATCCTCCTCAGCTCGGCGCGCACGAATCCCTCTCCGATCGCCCTCACCGCCTGCACCACGTCGCTCTCCCCGGCATAATACCCTTCTTCATCGGGATCGGGCCGCCTCCTCTTCTTGGGCGGGGAGGGAGAGGGGGGAAGCGGGGAGGCGGGCGGCGGCGGGGACGGGGAGTGGGAGCGCGAGGGGGACGACGAAGGGTCGTCGAGCAGATCTATGCCGTCGAGGATGGGGCAAGGGCGGCGGCGCTTGGAGCGGAGGCGGCGGCGGAGCTTCTCGACCTTGTGGCGGCACTGCCTGGCGGTCTTGGACGGGGTGGCGGCCGCGGCGACGGCGGCCCAGTC